>NC_041229.1:50521568-50522217 GCF_002837175.3 Physeter macrocephalus
GTGTTCTTCCTGTTTTCCTCTAAGAGTTTTACAGTGTCCGGTCTTACATTTAGGTCTCTAATCCATTTTGAGTTAATTTTTGTGTATGGTGTTAGGGAGTGTTCTAATTTCATTCTTTTACATGTAGCTGTCCAGTTTTCCCAGCACCACTTATTGAAGAGACTGTCTTTTCTCCCTTGTATATCATCCTTGCCTCCTTTGTTATAGGTTAGTTGACCACAGGTGTGTGGGTTTAACTCTGGGCTTTCCATCTTGTTCCATGGATCTATGTTTCTGTTTTTGTGCCAGTACCATATTGTCTTCATTACTGCAGCTTTGTAGTATAGTCTGAAGTCAGGGAGTCTGAGTCCTCCAGCTCCACTTTTTTCCCCTCAAGACTGCTTTGGTTATTTGGGGTCTTTTGTGTCTCCATACAAATTTTAAGATTATTTGTTTTAGTTCCGTAAAAAATGCCATTGGTAATTTGATAGGGATTGCATTGAATCTGTAGATTGCTTTAGGTAGTATAGTCATTTTCACAATATTGATTCTTCCAATCCAAGAACATGGTATATCTCTCCATCTGTTGGTATCATCTTTAATTTCCTTCATCAGTGTCTTATAGTTTTCTGCATACAGGTCTTTTGTCTCCCCAGGTAGGTTTATTCCT
>NC_041229.1:50523740-50526845 GCF_002837175.3 Physeter macrocephalus
CCACTTACTTCTTTTTTTTTTTAACATCTTTATTGGAGTATAATTACTTTATAATGGTGTGTTAGTTTCTGCTTTATAACAAAGTGAATCAGTTATACATATACATATGTTCCAATATCTCTTCCCTCTTGGGTCTCCCTCCCTCCCACCCTCCCTATCCCACCCCTCTAGGTGGTCACAAACCACGGAGCTGATCTCCCTGTGCTATGCGGCTGCTTCCCAGTAGCTGTCTATTTTCTGTTTGGTAGTGTATATATGTCCATGCCACTCTCTCACTTTGACACAGCTTACCCTTACCCCTCCCCATATCCTCAAGTCCATTCTCTAATAGGTCTTTGTCTTTATTCCTGTCTTAACCCTAGGTTCTTCATGACTTTTTTTTTTCTTACATTCCATATATATGTGTTAGCATATGGTATTTGTTTTTCTCTTTCTGACTTCTCTCAGTATGACAGACTCTAGGTCCATCCACCTCACTACAAATAATTCAGTTTCGTTTCTTTTTATGGCTGAGTAATATTCCATTGTATATATGTGCCACATCTTCTTTATCCTTTCATCTGTTGATGGACACTTAGGTTGCTTCCATGTACTGGTATTGTAAATAGAGCTGCAATGAACATATTGGTACATGACTCTTTTTGAATTATGGTTTGCTCAGGGTATACGCCCAGTAGTGGGATTGCTGGGTCGTATGGTAGTTCTATTAGTAGTTTTTTACGGAACCACCATACTGTTCTCCATAGTGGCTGTATCAATTTACATTCCCACCAACACTGGAAGAGTGTTCCCTTTTCTCCACACCCTCTTCAGCATTTATTGTTTCTAGATATTTTGATGATGGCCATTCTGACTGGTATGAGATGATATCTCATTGTAGTTTTGATTTGCATTTCTCTAATGATTAATGATGTTGAGCATTCTTTCATGAGTTTGTTAGCAATCTGTATATCTTCTTTGGAGAAGTGTCTATTTAGGTCTTCTGCCCATTTTTGGATTGGGTTGTATGTTTTTTGTTGTTGAGCTGCATGAGCTGCTTGTAAATTTTGGAGATTAATCCTTTGTCAGTTGCTTCATTTGCAAATATTTTCTCCCATTCGGAGGGTTGTCTTTTGGTTTTATTTATGATTTCCTTTGCTGTGGGAAAGCTTTTAAGTTTCATTAGGTCCCATTTGTTTATTTTTGGTTTTATTTCCATTTCTCTAGGAGGTGGATCAAAAAGGATCTTGCTGTGATTTATGTCATAGAGTGTTCTGCCTATGTTTGCCTCTAAGAGTTTGATAGATTCTGGCCTCACCTTTAGGTCTTTAATCAATTTTGAGCTTATTTTTATGTATGGTGTTAGGGAGTGTTCTAATCTCATACTTTTACATATACCTGTCCAGTTTTCCCAGAACCCCTTATTGAAGAGGCTGTCTTTTCTCCACTGTATATTCTTGCCTCCTTTATCAAAGATAAGGTGACCATATGTGCGTGGGTTTATCTCTGAGCTTTCTATCCTGTTCGATTGATCTATATTTCTGTTTTGGTGCCAGTACCATACTGTCTTGATTACTGTAGCTTTGTAGTATAGTCTGAAATCCGGGAGCCTGATTCCTCCAGCTCCATTTTTCGTTCTCAAGATTGCTTTGGCTATTCAGGGTCTTTTGTGTTTCCATACAAATTGTGAAATTTTTTGTTCTAGTTCTGTGAAAAATGCCAGTGATAGTTTGATAGGGATTGCATTGAATCTGTAGATTGCTTTGGGTAATAGTGTGATTGTCACAGTGTTGATTCTTCCAATCCAGGAACATGGTATAGGTCTCCATCTATTTGTATCATCTTTAATTTCTTTCATCAGTGTCTTATAATTTTCTGCATACAGGTCTTTTGTCTCCTTAGGTAGGTTTATTCCTAGATATTTTATTCTCTTTGTTGCAGTGGTTAATGGGAGTGTTTTCTTAATGTCACTTTCAGATTTTTCATCATTAGTGTATGAGAATACCAGAGAATTCTGTGCATTAATTTTGTATCCTGATAGTTTACCAAATTCATTGAATATCTCTAGTAGTTTTCTGGTAGCATCTTTAGGATTCTCTTTGTAGAGTATTATGTCATCTGCAAACAGTGACAGCTTTATTCTTCTTTTCCAATTTGGATTCCTTTTATTTCTTTTTCTTCTCTGATTGCTGTGGCTAAAACTTCCAAAACTATGTTGGATAATAGTGGTGAGATTGGGCAATCTTGTCTTGTTCCTTATCTTAGTGGAAATGGTTTCAGTTTTTCACCATTGACGATGATGTTGGCTGTGGGTTTGTCATATATAGCCTTTATTATGTTGAGGAAAGTTCCCTCTATGCCTACTTTCTGCAGGGTTTTTGTCTTAAATCGGTGTTAAATTTTGTCGAAAGTTTTCTCTGCATCTATTGAGATGATCATATGGTTTTTCTCCTTCAGATTGTTAATAGAGTGTACCACATTGATTGATTTGCGTATATTGAAGAATTCTTGCATTCCTGGATTAAACCCCACTTGATCATGCTTTATGATCCTTTAAATGTGCTGTTGGATTCTGTTTGCTAGTATTTTGCTGAGGATTTTTGCATCTATGTTCATCAATGATATTGCCCTGTAGTTTTCTTTCTTTGTGACATCTTTGTTTGGTTTTGGTATCAGGGTGATGGTGGTCTCATAGAATCAGTTTGGGAGTGTTCCTTCCTCTGCTATATTTTGGAAGAGTTTGAGAAAAATAGGTTTTAGCTCCTCTGTAAATGTTTGATAGAATTTGCCTGTGAAGCCATTTGGTTCTGGGCTTTTGTGTGTTGGGAGATTTTTAATCACACTTTCAATTTCAGTGTTTGTGATTGGTCTGTTCATATTTTCTATTTCTTCCTGGTTCAGTCTTGGCCTGATGTGCGTTTCTAAGAATTTGTCCATTTCTTCCAGGTTGTCCATTTTATTGGCATAGAGTTGCTTGTAGTAGTCTCATGTTCCTTTTTATTTCTGCAGTGTCAGTTGTTACTTCTCCTTTTTCATTTCTAATTCTATTGATTTGAGTCTTCTCCCTTTCTTTCTTGATGAGTCTGGCTAATGGTTTATCAATTTTATTTATCTTCTCAAAGAACC
>NC_041229.1:50530546-50533549 GCF_002837175.3 Physeter macrocephalus
TTGTCAGTTGCTTCCTTTGCAAATATTTTCTCCCATTCTGAGGGTTGTCTTTTCATCTTGTTTATGGTATCCTTTGTTGTGCAAAAGTTTTAAGTTTCATTAGGTCCCATTTGTTTAGTTTTGTTTTTATTTCCATTTCTCTAGGAGGTGGGTCAAAAAGGATCTTGCTGTGATTTATGTCATAGAGTGTTCTGCCTATGTTTTCCTCTAAGAGATTGATAGTGTCTGGCAATACATTTAGGTCTTTAACCCATTTTGAGTTTATTTTTGTGTATGGTGTTAGGGAGTGTTCTAATCTCATACTTTTACATATACCTGTCCAGTTTTCCCAGCACCACTTATTGAAGAGGCTGTCTTTTCTTCACTGTATATTCTTGCTTCCTTTATCAAAGATAAGGTGACCATATGTGTGTGGGTTTTTCTCTGGGCTTTCTATCCTGTTCCATTGATCTATATTTCTATTTTTGTGCCAATACCATATTGTCGGGATTGCTGTAGCTTTGTAGTATAGTCTGAAGTCAGGGAGCCTGATTCCTCCAGCTCCATTTTTCGTTCTCAAGATTGCTTTGGCTTTTTGGGGTCTTTTATGTTTCCATACAAATTGTGAAATTTTTTGTTCTAGTTCTGTGAAAAATGCCAGTGGTAGTTTGATAGGGATTGCATTGAATCTGTAGATTGCTCTGGGTAGTAGAGTCATTTTCACATGGTTGATTCTTCCAATCCAAGAACATGGTATACCTCTCCAACTATTTGTATCATCTTTAATTGCTTTCATCAGTGTTTTATAATATTCTGCATACAGGTCTTTTGTCTCCTTAGGTAGGTTTATTCCCCGATATTTTATTCTTTTTGTTGCAATGGTAAATGGGAGTGTTTTCTTAATGTCACTTTCAGATTTTTCATCATTAGTGTATGAGAATACCAGAGAATTCTGTGCATTAATTTTGTATCCTGATAGTTTACCAAATTCATTGAATATCTCTAGTAGTTTTCTGGTAGCATCTTTAGGATTCTCTTTGTAGAGTATTATGTCATCTGCAAACAGTGACAGCTTTATTCTTCTTTTCCAATTTGGATTCCTTTTATTTCTTTTTCTTCTCTGATTGCTGTGGCTAAAACTTCCAAAACTATGTTGGATAATAGTGGTGAGATTGGGCAATCTTGTCTTGTTCCTTATCTTAGTGGAAATGGTTTCAGTTTTTCACCATTGACGATGATGTTGGCTGTGGGTTTGTCATATATAGCCTTTATTATGTTGAGGAAAGTTCCCTCTATGCCTACTTTCTGCAGGGTTTTTGTCTTAAATCGGTGTTAAATTTTGTCGAAAGTTTTCTCTGCATCTATTGAGATGATCATATG
Organism: Physeter macrocephalus; assembly: GCF_002837175.3. Lineage (NCBI taxonomy): Eukaryota > Metazoa > Chordata > Mammalia > Artiodactyla > Physeteridae > Physeter > Physeter macrocephalus. The sequence goes on from NC_041229.1 coordinate 50,531,906, forward strand.
GTTTTTCTCCTTCAGATTGTTAATAGAGTGTACCACATTGATTGATTTGCGTATATTGAAGAATTCTTGCATTCCTGGATTAAACCCCACTTGATCATGCTTTATGATCCTTTAAATGTGCTGTTGGATTCTGTTTGCTAGTATTTTGCTGAGGATTTTTGCATCTATGTTCATCAATGATATTGCCCTGTAGTTTTCTTTCTTTGTGACATCTTTGTTTGGTTTTGGTATCAGGGTGATGGTGGTCTCATAGAATCAGTTTGGGAGTGTTCCTTCCTCTGCTATATTTTGGAAGAGTTTGAGAAAAATAGGTTTTAGCTCCTCTGTAAATGTTTGATAGAATTTGCCTGTGAAGCCATTTGGTTCTGGGCTTTTGTGTGTTGGGAGATTTTTAATCACACTTTCAATTTCAGTGTTTGTGATTGGTCTGTTCATATTTTCTATTTCTTCCTGGTTCAGTCTTGGCCTGATGTGCATTTCTAAGAATTTGTCCATTTCTTCCAGGTTGTCCATTTTATTGGCATACAGTTGCTTGTAGTAATCTCTAATAATCTTTTGTATTTCTGCAGTGTCAGTTGTTACGTCTCCTTTTTCATTTCTAATTCTATTGATTTGAGTCTTCTCCCTTTTATTCTTGATGAGTCTGGCTAATGGTTTATCAATTTTATTTATCTTCTCAAAGAACCAGCTTTTAGTTTTATTGATCTTTGCTATTGTTTCCTTCATTTCTTTTTCATTTATTTCTGATCTGATCTTTATTATTTATTTTCTTCTGCTAACATTGGGATTTTTTTTGTTCTTCTTTCTCTAATTGCTTTAGGTGCAAGCTTAGGTTGTTTATTTGAGATGTTTCCTGTTTCTTAAGGTATGATTGTATTGCTATATACTTCCCTCTTGGAACTGCTTTTGCTGCATCCCATAGGTTTTGGTCATTGTGTCTCCGTTGTCATTTGTTTCTAGGTATTTTTTGATTTCCTCTTTGGTGTCTTCAGTGATCTCTTGGTTATTTAAATACGTATTGGGTAGCCTCCATGTGTTTGTGTTTTTTACGTTTTTTTCCCTGTAACTGATTTTTAATCTCATAGCGTTGTGGTTAGAAAAGATGCTTGATATGATTTCAATTTTCTAAAATTTACTGATGCTTGAATTGTGACCCAAGATGTGATCTATCCTGGAGAATGTTCTGTGTGCACTTGAGAAGAAAATGTAATCTGCTCTTTTTGGATGGAATGTCCTTTAATTATCAATTAAATCTATGTGGTCTGTTGTGTCATTTAAAGCTTCTGTTTCCTTATTTATTTTCATTTTGAATGATCTGTCCATTGGTGTAAGTGAGGTGTTAAAGTCCCTCACTATTCTTGTGTTACTGCCGATTTCCTCTTTTGTAGCTGTTAGCAGTTACCTTATGTATTGAGGTGCTCCTATGTTGGGTGCATATAAATTTATAATTGTTATATCTTCTTCTTGGATTGATCCCTTGATCATTATGTAGTGTCTTTCCTTGTCTCTTGTAACATTCTTTATTTTAAAGTCTACTTTATGTGATATGAGTATTGCTACCCCAGCTCTCTTTTGATTTCCATTTGCATGGAATATCTTTTTCCATCCCCTCCCTTTCAGTCTGTATGTGTCCCTAGGTCTGAA
>NC_041229.1:50534222-50537007 GCF_002837175.3 Physeter macrocephalus
GACTTGGGTGGCTATTTCTTTTCCCATGTTGGGAAGTTTTCGACTATAATCTCTTCAAATATTTTCTTGGGTCCTTTCTCTCTCTCTTCTCCTTCTCGGACCCCTATAATGCGAATGTTGTTGCATTTAATGTTGTCCCAGAGGTCTCATAGTCTGTCTTCATTTCTTTTCATTTTTTTTCTTTATTCTGTTCTGCAGCAGTGAATTCCACCATTCTGTCTTCCAGGTCACTTATCCGTTCTTCTGCCTCAGTTATTCTGCTATTGATTCCTTCTAGTGTAGTTTTCATTTCATTTATTGTGTTGTTTGTCTCTGTTTGTTTGTTCTTTAATTCTCCTAGGTGTTTTTGAAACTTTTCTTGCATCTTCTCGATGTTTGCCTCCATTCTTTTTCTGAGGTCCTGGATTATCTTCACTATCATTATTCTGAATTCTTTTTCTGGAAAGTTGAATATCTCCACTTCATTTAGTTGTTTTTCTGGGGTTTTATCTTTTTTCCTTCATCTGGTACATTACCCTCTGCCTTTTCATCTTGTTTATCTTCCTGTGAATGTGGTTTTTGTTCCACAGGCTGCAGGATTGTAGTTCTTCTTGCCTCTGCTGTCTGCCCTCTGTTGGATATGGCTATCTAAGAGGCTTGTGCAAGTTTCCTGATGGGATGTACTGGTGGTGGGTAGAGCTGACTGTTGCTCTGTTGGGCAGAGCTCAGTAAAACTTTAATGCGCTTGACTGTTCAGGGGTGGGGTTGGGTTCCCTCCCTGTTGGTTGTTTGGCCTGAGCCAACCGAACACTGTAGCCTACCTGGGCTCTTTGGTGGGGCTAATGACGGATTCTGGGAGGGCTCACGCCAAGGAATACTTCCAGGAACTTCTGCTGCCAGTGTCCTTTTCCCCACGGTGAGCCACCGCCACCCCCCGCCTCTGTAGCAGACCCTCCAACACTATCATGTATGTCTGGTTAAATCTCCCTTGGGGTCACTGCTCCTTCCCCTGGGTCCCGATGAGCACACTACTTTGTGTGTGCCCTCCAAGTGTGGAGTCTCTGTTCCCCCTAGTCCTGTTGAAGTCCTGCAGTCAAATCCCACTAGCCTTCAAAGTCTGATTCTCTAGGAATTCCTCCTCCCATTACTGGACACCCAGGTTGGGAAGCCTGACGTGGGGCTCAGAACCTTCACTCCAGTGGGTGGACTTCTATGGTATAAGTGTTCTCCATCCTGTGAGTCACCCACCCAGCAGTTATGGGATTTGATTTTACTGTGATTGCGCCCCTCCTACCATCTCATTGTAGCTTCTCCTTTGTCTTTGGATGTGGGGTATCTTTTTTGGTGAGTTCCAGCATTCTCCTATCGATGATTGTCCAGCAGCTAGTTGTGATTCTGGTGTTCTTGTGAGAGGGAGTGAGAGCACATGCTTCTAATCCGCCACAGGGCCAGCAGTTTAGGTTTTATTTTCAATTTTTTTTTAAATGTGAATTTCCAAATGTTCCAATACCAGTTGTTGAAGACTGTCTTTACTGCATCTTACTGCATTTGCTGCTTTGTCAAAGTCAGTCTACTGTATGTATGTGGGTCTATTTCTGGGGGTCTCTATTCTGATCTATTTGTCTATTCTTTTGCCATTTCCACACTTTCTTGATTACTGTAGCTTTATAGTAAGTCTTGATGTTGGGTAGTTCCTGTTCAACTATGTTCTTCTCCTTCAGTATCATGTTGATTGTTTTGGGTCGTTTGTCTTTCCATATAAAGTTTAGAAACAGTTTGTCGATATCCACAATATAATTTACTGAGATTTGATTTGGATTACATTGAATCTACGGATCAAGTTGGGAAGAACTGACATCTTTACAATATTGAATTTTCCTATCCATGAACATGAAATATCTCTCCATATACAGTTGTCCCATGGTATCTCTTGGGGATTGGTTCCAGGATACCAAAATCCATGGATTTGGGGTATACTCAAGTCCCTTAAAAAGGTGTAGTATTTGCATATAACCTATGCACATCCTCATGTTTACTTTAATCATTTCTAGATTACTTGTATTAAATACAGTACAGATGCTATGTAAATAGTTGTAAATACAGTGTAGATGATATGTAAATAGTTGCCAGTGTAGCATATTCAACTTTTGCTTTTTGGAACTTTCTGGAATTTTTTTTTGGATATTTTTGAACCATAGTTGGTAGAATCTGTGGATTTGGAACATGTGGATATGGAGGGTTGACTGTATTTAGTTTTTGGACTTTTTTCAGTAGAGCTTTTTACTTTTTCTCAGGCAAATTATCTAAACTTTGGTTGAATTTGTACCTAAGTATTTCATGTTTGGGATGCTGATATATTAATAAATAGTTTCTATTTTACATTTCGAATTTCACTTGTTCACTGATAGCTTATTGGGAAGTGATTGAGTTTTGTATATTAACCTTGAATCCTTCAACCTTGCAGTAATTGCATATTGGTTCTAGGAATGTTTTTGTTGATTCTTTCGAGCTTTCTATATATATATGATTACATCATCTGTGAATAAATATAGTTTTATCCTTCCCAATATGTACATCTTTTATTTCCCATCCATAATTGCACAGTGCATAATTACATTAACTAGAATTTCCGGTATGATGTTGAAAAGCAGTGATGAGGGGATATCCTTGCCTTATTCCTGATCATCAAGTTTCTCACATTAAGTATGATGTTAGGTGTAGGATTTTTGTACATATCCTTTATCAAATTGAGGAAGATATTGACAGTTTTTATCTTGGAGGGCTGCTGGATTTTGTCAAATGCTTT
>NC_041229.1:50538078-50580812 GCF_002837175.3 Physeter macrocephalus
AGAGATTTCTGTGCATTAATTTTGTATCCTCCTACTTTACTAAGTTCATTGATTAGCTCTAGTAGTTTTCTGGTAGCATCTTTAGGATTGTCTATGTATATTATCATGTCATCTGCAAACAGTGACACCTTTACTTATTCTTTTCCAGTTTGGATTCCTTTTATTTCTTTTTCTTCTCTGATTGCTGTGGCTAAAACTTCCAAAACTATGTTGAATAATAGCGGTGAGTCTGGACAACCTTTTTTGTTTCTGATCTTAGAGGAAATGGTTTCATTTTATCACCATTGAGAACGATGTTGGCAGTAGGTTTGTCATATGTGGTCTTTATTATGTTGCCATAAGTTCCCTCTATGCATACTTTCTGGAGGGTTTTTTTTTTTATCATAAATGGGTGTTGAATTTTGTCAAAAGCTTTCTCTGCATCTATTGAGATGCTCATATGCTTTTTCTACTTCATTTTGTTAATATGGTGTATCACATTGATTAGTGTATACTGAATAATCCTTGCATTCCTGGAATAAATCCCACTTGATCATGGTATATGATCCTTTTAATGTGCTGTTGGATTCTATTTGCTAGTATTTTGTTGAGGATTTTTGTATCTATGTTCATCAGTGATATTGACACGTAGTTTTCTTTCTTTGTGACATATTTGTCTGGCTTTGGTATCAGAGTGGTGGTGGCCTTGTAGAATGAGTTTGTGAGTGTTCCTCCCTCTGCTATATTTAGGAAGAGTTTGAGAACGGTACGTGTTACCTCTTCTCTAAATGTTTAATAGAATTCGCCTCTGAAGCCATCTGGTCCTGGGCTTTTGTTTCTTGCAAGATTTTGAATCACAGTCTCAATTTCACTGCTTGTGATTTGTCTGTTAATATTTTCTATTTCTTCCAGGCACAGTTTTGGAAGGTTGTGCTTTTCTAAGAATTTGTCTTTTTCTTCCAGGTTGTCCATTTTATTGCCACATATTTGCCTGTAGTAATCTCTCATGATCCTTTGTATTTCTGCAGTGTCAGTTGTTACTTCTCCTTTTTCATTTCTAATTTTGTTGATTTGAGTCTTCTCCCTTTTTGTCTTGATGAGTCTGGCTAATGGTTTATCAATTTTGTTTATCTTCTCAAAGAACCAGCGTTTAGTTTTATTGATCTTTGCTGTCATTTCCTTCATTTCTTTTTCATTTATTTCTGATCGGATCATAATGATTTCTTTCCTTCTGCTAACTTTAGGGTAATTTTGTTCTTTTTCTCTAATTGCTATAGGTGTAAGGTTATGTTTTTTATTTCTTGTGGTAGGATTGTATAGCTATAAACTTCCCTCTTAGTACTGCTTTTGCTGCATCCCATAGGTTTTGGGTCATCGTGTTTTCATTGTCATTTGTTTCAAGTTGTTTTTTGATTTCCTCTTTGATTTCTTCAGTGATCTCTTGGTTATTTAGTAGTGTATATTTTTTCCTCCATGTGTTTGTATTTTTACAGGTTTTTTTCTGTAATTGACATCTAGTATTATAGTGTTGTGGTTGGAAAAGATACTTGATATGATTTTATATTTCTTAAATTTACCAAGGCTTGATTTGTGACCCAAGATATGATCTATCCTAGAGAATGTTCCATGAGCACTGGAGAAGAAAGTTTATTCTGTTGTTTTTGGATGGAATGTCCTATAAATATCCATTAAGTCCATCTTGTTTAATGTGTCATTTAAAGCTTGTGTGTCTTTATTTATTTTCAGTTTGGATGATCTGTCCATTGGTGAAAGTGGGGTGTTAAAATCCCCTAATATGATTGTGTTACTGTCGATTTCCCCTTTAATGGCTGTTAGCATTTGCTTTTTGTATTAATGCACTCCTATGTTGGGTGCATAAATATTTACAATTGTTATGTCTTCTTCTTAGATTGATCCCTTGATCATTACATAGTGTCCTTCTTTGTGTCTTGTAATAGTCTTTATTTTAAAGTCTATTTTGACTGATATGAGAATTGCTATTCCAGCTTTGTTTTGATTTCCATTTTCATAGAATATCTTCTTCCATCCCCTCACTTTCAGTCTGTATGTGTCCCTAGATCTGAAATGTGTCTCTTGTAGACAACATACATACGGGTGTTGTTTTGTATCCATTCAACCAGTGTATGTCTTTTGGTTTGAGCATTTAATCCATTTACTTTTAAGGTAGTTATCAATATGTATGTTCCTATTATCATTTTCTTAATCACTTTGGGTTTGTTATTGTTGGTCTTTTCCTTCTCTTGTGTTTCCTGCCTTGAGAAGTTCTTTTAGCATTTGTTGTAAAGCTGGTTTTGTGATGCTGAATTCTCTTAGCTTTTGCTTTTCTGTAAGGTTTTAATTTCTCTGTCAAATCTGAATGAGATCCTTGCTGGGTAGAGTGATCTTGGTTGTAGGTTTTTCCCTTTCATCACTTTAAATATGTCCTGCCACTCCCTTCTTGCTTGTAGAATTTCTACTGAAAGATCAACTGTTTACCTTATGGGGATTCCCTTGTGTGCTATTTGTTGTTTTTCCCTTGCTGTTTTAATATTTTTTCTTTGTATTTAATTTTGTTAGTTTGATTAATACACGTGTTAGTGTGTTTCTCCTTGGATTTATCCTGTGTGGGACTCTCTGCACTTACTGGACTTGATTGACTATTTCCTTTCCCATATTAGGGAAGTTTTCAACTATAATCTCTTCAAATATCTTGTCAGTCCCTTAGTTTCTCTCTTCTTCTCGGAGCCCTATAATTTGAATGTTGTTGCATTTAATATTGCCCCAGAGGTCTCTTAGGCTGTCTTCATTTCTTTTCATCCTTTCTTCTTTATTCTGTTCTGCAGCAGTGAATTCCACCATTCTGTCTTCCAGGTCACTTATCCGTTCTTCTGCCTCAGTTATTCTGCTATTGATTCCTTCTAGTGTAGTTTTCATTTCATTTATTGTGTTGTTTGTCTCTGTTTGTTTGTTCTTTAATTCTCCTAGGTGTTTTTGAAACTTTTCTTGCATCTTCTCGATGTTTGCCTCCATTCTTTTTCTGAGGTCCTGGATTATCTTCACTATCATTATTCTGAATTCTTTTTCTGGAAAGTTGAATATCTCCACTTCATTTAGTTGTTTTTCTGGGGTTTTATCTTTTTTCCTTCATCTGGTACATTACCCTCTGCCTTTTCATCTTGTTTATCTTCCTGTGAATGTGGTTTTTGTTCCACAGGCTGCAGGATTGTAGTTCTTCTTGCCTCTGCTGTCTGCCCTCTGTTGGATATGGCTATCTAAGAGGCTTGTGCAAGTTTCCTGATGGGATGTACTGGTGGTGGGTAGAGCTGACTGTTGCTCTGTTGGGCAGAGCTCAGTAAAACTTTAATGCGCTTGACTGTTCAGGGGTGGGGTTGGGTTCCCTCCCTGTTGGTTGTTTGGCCTGAGCCAACCGAACACTGTAGCCTACCTGGGCTCTTTGGTGGGGCTAATGACGGATTCTGGGAGGGCTCACGCCAAGGAATACTTCCAGGAACTTCTGCTGCCAGTGTCCTTTTCCCCACGGTGAGCCACCGCCACCCCCCGCCTCTGTAGCAGACCCTCCAACACTATCATGTATGTCTGGTTAAATCTCCCTTGGGGTCACTGCTCCTTCCCCTGGGTCCCGATGAGCACACTACTTTGTGTGTGCCCTCCAAGTGTGGAGTCTCTGTTCCCCCTAGTCCTGTTGAAGTCCTGCAGTCAAATCCCACTAGCCTTCAAAGTCTGATTCTCTAGGAATTCCTCCTCCCATTACTGGACACCCAGGTTGGGAAGCCTGACGTGGGGCTCAGAACCTTCACTCCAGTGGGTGGACTTCTATGGTATAAGTGTTCTCCATCCTGTGAGTCACCCACCCAGCAGTTATGGGATTTGATTTTACTGTGATTGCGCCCCTCCTACCATCTCATTGTAGCTTCTCCTTTGTCTTTGGATGTGGGGTATCTTTTTTGGTGAGTTCCAGCATTCTCCTATCGATGATTGTCCAGCAGCTAGTTGTGATTCTGGTGTTCTTGTGAGAGGGAGTGAGAGCACATGCTTCTAATCCGCCACAGGGCCAGCAGTTTAGGTTTTATTTTCAATTTTTTTTTAAATGTGAATTTCCAAATGTTCCAATACCAGTTGTTGAAGACTGTCTTTACTGCATCTTACTGCATTTGCTGCTTTGTCAAAGTCAGTCTACTGTATGTATGTGGGTCTATTTCTGGGGGTCTCTATTCTGATCTATTTGTCTATTCTTTTGCCATTTCCACACTTTCTTGATTACTGTAGCTTTATAGTAAGTCTTGATGTTGGGTAGTTCCTGTTCAACTATGTTCTTCTCCTTCAGTATCATGTTGATTGTTTTGGGTCGTTTGTCTTTCCATATAAAGTTTAGAAACAGTTTGTCGATATCCACAATATAATTTACTGAGATTTGATTTGGATTACATTGAATCTACGGATCAAGTTGGGAAGAACTGACATCTTTACAATATTGAATTTTCCTATCCATGAACATGAAATATCTCTCCATATACAGTTGTCCCATGGTATCTCTTGGGGATTGGTTCCAGGATACCAAAATCCATGGATTTGGGGTATACTCAAGTCCCTTAAAAAGGTGTAGTATTTGCATATAACCTATGCACATCCTCATGTTTACTTTAATCATTTCTAGATTACTTGTATTAAATACAGTACAGATGCTATGTAAATAGTTGTAAATACAGTGTAGATGATATGTAAATAGTTGCCAGTGTAGCATATTCAACTTTTGCTTTTTGGAACTTTCTGGAATTTTTTTTTGGATATTTTTGAACCATAGTTGGTAGAATCTGTGGATTTGGAACATGTGGATATGGAGGGTTGACTGTATTTAGTTTTTGGACTTTTTTCAGTAGAGCTTTTTACTTTTTCTCAGGCAAATTATCTAAACTTTGGTTGAATTTGTACCTAAGTATTTCATGTTTGGGATGCTGATATATTAATAAATAGTTTCTATTTTACATTTCGAATTTCACTTGTTCACTGATAGCTTATTGGGAAGTGATTGAGTTTTGTATATTAACCTTGAATCCTTCAACCTTGCAGTAATTGCATATTGGTTCTAGGAATGTTTTTGTTGATTCTTTCGAGCTTTCTATATATATATGATTACATCATCTGTGAATAAATATAGTTTTATCCTTCCCAATATGTACATCTTTTATTTCCCATCCATAATTGCACAGTGCATAATTACATTAACTAGAATTTCCGGTATGATGTTGAAAAGCAGTGATGAGGGGATATCCTTGCCTTATTCCTGATCATCAAGTTTCTCACATTAAGTATGATGTTAGGTGTAGGATTTTTGTAGATATCCTTTATCAAATTGAGGAAGATATTGACAGTTTTTATCTTGGATGGGTGCTGGATTTTGTCAAATGCTTTTTCTGTATCTGTTGATATGACCGTGTGATTTTTCTTCTGTAGCCTTTTGACGTGATGATTACATTGATTTTCAAATATTGAACCCAGCTAGCATAACTGAGATAAATCCTACTTAGTTGTGTTGTATAATTCTTTTTATATATTGTTGGATTTTATTTGATAATATTTTGTTGAGGATTTTTGTATCTATATTTATGATAAATATTGATCTGTAAGGTTTTTTTGTAATATCTTTTTTTGGGTTTGATTTAGGATAATTCTGGCTTCAAAGAATGAGTTAGGAAATATTTCCTCTCCCTCTATCTTCTGAGAGAGATTATAGAAAATTGATGTAGTTTCTTCGTTAAATATTTGGTAGAATTCACCAGTGAACACTTAGGGTGCTTTCTGTTTTGCAAGGTTGTTAATTATTGGTACAGTTTCTTCAATGGATATAGACATATTCAGATTGTCTATTTCTTCTTGTGTGAATTTGACAGATGGTGTTTTTTCAGAAGTTGGTCCATTTTATCTACGTTATCAATTTTGTGGGCCGAGAGTTGTTCATAACATTTATTGATTATTCTCTTAATGTCCATGAGATCTGTAGTGATGTTACTTCTTTCATTTCTGATGTTAATAATTTGTATTTTCTTTCTCCCTTTTTTTCTTAGTCTGTCTAGAAGCTTATCAATGTTATTGATCTTTCAAAGACCAAGCATTTGGATTTGTTGAATTTTTTCGATTTATTTCCTGTTTTCAAATTCATTGATTTCTGATTTAATTTACATTATTTCTTTTCTTTTGCTTACTTTGGATTTAATTTTTTCTTCTTTTCTAGTTTCCTAAGGTAGAAGCTTGGATGGTTAATTTTAAATCTTTCTTATTTTCTAATATATATATTCAATACTGTAAATTTCCCTCTGGGCCCTGCTTTCACTGCATCTCACTAAATCTGTCACATTGTATTCTCATTTTCATTTACTTCAGAATATTTCTTAATTTTTCTTTTTTTCATCTTTTCTTTCATCTTTGACTCATGTTGTTTAGAAGTGTGTTGTTTAATCTCCAAGTGCTTTTTATGACTCAGAATGTGGTCTATCTTGGTGATGTTCCATATAAGCTTGAGAAGAATGTGTACTTTGCTATTGTTAAATGAAATAGTCTGTAGATGTCAATGATATCTGGTTGATCGAGGATGCTGTTGAGTTCAACTATATCTTTACTGATTTTCTGACTAATAGATCTGTACATTTCTGATATAGGGTGACATTTCCAGCTATAGTAGTGAATTCATCTATTTCTCCTTGCAGTTCTATTAGTTTTTGCCTCATGTATTTTGACGCTTTGTTGTTAAGCACATACATATAAAGAATTGTTATACATTTTTGGAGAATTGACCCCTTTTATCTTTATGTAATACCTTTTTTTTAAAATCCCTGATAGCTTTCTTTGCTCTGAAGTAAACTTTATCTGAAATTAATATAGCTACTCTAGGTTTCTTTTGATTAGTGTTCACATGGTATATCTTTCTCCATCTCTCCTTTTAACCTATATGTTTCTTTATGTTTAAAGAGGATTTCCTGTAGACAACATATAGTTGGGTCTTGTTTTTTAACCCACTCTGACAATCTTTATTTTTTCATTGGTGTATTAGGAACATTGATATTTGAAGTGATTACTGATATAGTTGAATTAATTACAACCATATATGTTACTATTCTCTATTCATTGCTCTTGTTCTTTGTTCCTATTTTGTTTTCACTCTTTTTGTTCCTTTTCAGATTTTAATTGAGTATTTTATATACTTTAATTTTCTCTTTTCTTTTCACACCAATTATACTTTTTTTTAATGGTTGCTCTAGAGTTTGCAAAATACATTTACAAGTAATCCAAGTTCACTTTCAATAACTAACACTATACTGCTTCACAAGTAGTACATTATAATAACAAAATATTTCTAATCCTTTCCTCCTTTTCCTTGTGTCATTGCTGTCATTCATTTCACTTATACATAACATATATTTGTATATATTTTCTAATATATTGCCGTTATTATTTTGAACAAACTGTTATCCATTATATCAATTAAGAGTAAAAAAGAAAAGTTCTTATTTTATCTTCACTTATTCCTTCTTCAATGCTCTTCATGTACATCCAAATTTCTGAACTATATTATTTTTCTCCTCTCTAAAGGACTTCTTTTGACATTTTCTGCAAGGCAGGTCCACTGGCCACAAATTCCTCCAAATTTTGTTTATCTGAGAAAGACTTCATTTACCTTTCACTTTTAAAGGATAATTTCACAGGATACATAATTCTAGGCTGTTTTTTCTCTCAAAACTTTAAATACTTCACTTTACTTTTCTTGGTTGCATGGTTTCTGAGGAGAAATTGGATATGATTATTATCTTTGCTCCTCTTTGGATAAGATGTTTTTCCCCTTTGGCTTCTCCCAAGATTTATTCTTTATCTTAGATTTTCTGCAGTTTGAATATGATATGCTTAGTTGTAGTGTTTTTTGTTTGTTTGTGGGTAGTGTTTTTTTTTTTGCATTTACCCTACTTGGTGTTCTGTAATGTTCTTGATCTTTAGTTTGGTGTCTGACATTGATTTGGGGAAATTCTCAGTCATTATTTCTTCAAATATTTATTTTATGTTTTTCTTTCCCATTATGTGTATGTTACACCTTTTATATTTGTCCCACGGTTTTGGAATGTTCTGTTCTTTTTTTCTCAGTCTTTTTTCTTTGCTTTTTTGTTTTGGAAGTTTTCTATTGACATATTCTCAAGGTAGAGATTCTTTCTCTGCCATGCTCAGTCTACTAATGAGCCCATCAAAGTTATTCTTTATTTCTGTTACAGTGTTGTTGATCTCCAGCATTTTAAAATTCATCTTAGAAATTCCGTTTCTCTGCTTATATTGCCTTTCTGCCATTGCACTTTGTCTACTTTATCCATTAAAGCCATTAGTATTTAATTATAGTTATTTTAAATTCCCGGTCTAATAATTCCAGCATCCCTGCCATGTCTGTATCTGGTTCTGATAGTTGCTCTTTCTCTTCAAACTGTGCCTTTTTGCCTTTTAGTAGGCTTTGTAATTTTTTGTTGAAAGCCAAGCATAATGTACTGGGTGAAAGGAGCTGTAGAAAATTGGCCTTTAATAATATTGTGGTAAGTTGTGGGGGAGAAGAAGCAATCTATAGTCCTATGATTAAGTCAGTCTTTTAATGAGCCTGTGCTGTTGAGTTGTAAACTTCTATTTTCCCCCACTTAGTTGGGTCAGAATGGCCGGAGTTGGCTGGAGTTGGGTATTTCTCTTTCCTCATATCACTTAGGCTTTGATAAAACTCAAATAGTTTAAGGTCTGGTAAAGTAGTATTAGAAGCAGTACTGAGAAGCTGGGATGTTAGAACAGGCCTGAGAATGGGGTAAGGAAGCTGTAGAATGCACAGACCTCCTGCCTACCTGCAGAAATAGTTTACTCGGGGCTGCTCTCCACTGTGGGGTCAGCTTACTACAGCAGGTCTTGCCCATGTGAGGGAAACCTGGGGTTGTCCTGCTGTGCTGATGCCTGGGAATTCACTTCTTTGGATGCGGTCTGGTGAAATGTGTTCCCTTGTCTTGCTAGTGTCAGTTGATACACGGTCCACATGGAGTTGTTCCTTTCAAAGTTCCTATCTATAAAATATTTTACTCCTCAAATTTACTATTGCATGAGAATGTGAGGTGTCCAAATTTCACTTCATGTCTTCTTTAGTCTTAGGTCTGCTTTCTGCTATTGGGTAATGTAGCATCTATGTTATAGTATTTCTAATATGTGAGAACAGTTTTAGTATTTTTCTTGGGCATTTTCAATTATTTGTCCTTTGTGTTTCTAGGTGTTGTTTTCAGTGTGCCTCACTTAATTTTATTGTCTGTAACTGAAACAATACTTAATATGTGATCAGCACAAAGCATAGGGGGATTTTCATTTCTTATTTAGATATTACACTTCCAGTATTAAAGTCTGAGATTAAATTAGGTGTTTTGATATCACAATATTGACTCATACTGAACTTCTGTCTAGGCCTTTTATACATAAATGGCAGTTACTTAATATCTTAATCATCATGTACTTGTGTATTTGATTTTTAAAGTCTCAGTGGATTGTTTATCTTCATTAAATTTCATCATGGTAATTTGGCCCATTTTACAAGGCTGCTGGGATGTTTAATTCTATTGTCCCCAGTAGCATTCTCCTAATTTGATTTGATAATCTTGTCTTCAGGACTTTTTTTTCCAGTGATTGATTTAAAAAAAATTGACCAGCAAAGAACCAAACAGACATATTTGTACTCCACTTGGGTATAATTATGTTAATTAGTACTCTAAATGTGATCTTTATTTATTCATTTGCTGATATTACCATGTCATGTTAACAACATGGCATGAGAGACATAATAGGCATCTTGGTGGGATATCAGTTAAGGATATTCCATGTCTTCCAGTCCATGGTACTTTCAAAATAAGGATTGTTTCAAATAAAATTTTTCTAGTGAACACAAGAGCTACCACTTTTAAATACTTTTTCAAAATACAAGTAATTATTAACTTCTTTTCTTTTTCTTTTTTCACACAGTGTCTTTGTGTCAAAGAGCCTCTGTGCTCTATTCGTCTCTGTTTTGGAAAATTAAAATATCTAATGTGTACATGTCAAGTAAAAAAAGTAAAAATCTATTTTTTTTTAAAGGAATGCAAAACCTTGAAGTAGAGGGCTTAGCATTTAGAATTCTGATTTTCAACAGTTGTTTGTTGGTTTGTTTGTTTTTACTTGCTTTTATCCACAGGCACATTCACACTCATATCCACATCTAATCACACAATTGCCCTTTCCTCACTGATAGCTCTTCTTTACAAGCATTCATTTAGAGTGGCCAGCTATTGTCAGTAGAACAGTCAAACGCTTCAGTGGTGGTGTCAGTGGATGCATGGTCCACATGAACGTTACTCTCTATAAAATATTTACCTCCTAAAACTTACTATTGCATGAGATGTGAAGTGTTCATATTCTACTTTATAATTCTTTCCTCAGTTGCTTTTCATTTTCTCCCAATTTTAGTGAGATGAGAGACATGTAACTTTGGCTTCTGAGAGACGTAAGTTCAAATCCCAGCTTTGAATCTACTAGCAGATTGACCTTGGGCAAATTATTTAACTTTACTGAGCTCTTTTATTCTTCTCTGATAATAATACTGACTTTAGGGTTTTTGTGAGATAAAGTGAAATAATGTATACAAAGTATGTAACAGAGTTGGGGACCCACACTGTGGGCTAAATAACTGTTATTTTACTTTCTCTTCCCTTCAAATAGCAAATGTAAAACTTCAGACTTGCTTTTCTAATTAGACCATCAGTATTAGTTCAATAATAGATGTATTCATATTAATCATACTTCATAATTACCAATGTGCTTTATTAATAGTAATAATAAAATTCCTCATATACATTGATGTCAACAATCACTGTTTCAATTACCCATATAAATCTACCACTACCTAGTCAATGTTAATGGCTTGGCTCTGAAAAGCTCACACAATTGATGATTACCAGCCAAGTTCAAAAGAAAGGTTGTACTGTCTTTTCCGTAGCTGTGATTGGGCCCAGAGTGCTTAGTCAATTTTACTGTTCCTAGGGAGAAATGAGAGCTTTGGTTATGCAGTATGGTTAAAATTCTGTTTTTCCCCATTCTGCCTATCCTCTGGCAAACTCTTCTATTTCATACCCTCTCCTATAAGCTTTCTCTTTCCTTATTGATTTAATAGCATACAATTATTTTCTAACTCACTGTTCAAGTAGCTATCATTATTATAATGTTTATGTACCCATAAAAATTCCCATAATTATAACTTCATAATGAGTATAAAAACTGGCACTTAAATTTGTACTAAATATTTGATGAATTGAAGTTTAAGTTTTGCAAATAATGATAACTCAAAAAATAACACATTAATTTCTTTTTTCAGAACATTTATTCTATAATATTAGGAATAAGTTTACAGAGGTGGATTTACAAGGTGGTGGAGGGCTCAGAATAACAGGCTAAGGAGATATTTTATTTTTCATGCAATGGAGAGTAATCAAAAGATATGGAGAAAGTTTTGTGGCATGCATAAATGTGTTTTGGGAAGATTTAATCTTTCACTATGGTCTAGGTAGAGAATGGAGGGCATTTAGGCTGAAGATCTTGCCTAAGTGGTAGAAATGGGATGGAAAGGAGCTGATAAATGTGACTGTTGTTATGAAAGGGAATTTCATACATGCACTTGTTAATTCCGTTTTTGGAAAAACAATTATTGAGTCCCTCGTATGAGCCTAGTGCTCTGATTGGCACTGAGATTAAGCCATGTTCCTTGCCTTGCTTTATGTGAAGTGGAGAAAATATGATGATATAAGTGTTTTAACAGAGGTTAAGACACGGTGTGATTATGGGAGCAGATGAGGGGACACTTAAGCTGGCAGCAGTGCTCATATGTAGGTCTAAGTATTTCTTTTGTTAAAACTTTGTTTGATTCGGAAATTCAAACTATTTTTGGTTTCTAGGATTATGAGAAAATTTTAGTAAAATTTATGCAGAATACGCCTTTGCATCAGCAGACTTGAAATGAAAACAGTAGTGTCCAGCAGATGCCATTTTAAAAGTACCCTCCTGATGTGCAGTGTATAATTACCTCTCTTTTAACGTCTTTCTGAATGTGTCTGTATGGGCGTTGTTTCATTTTAATCTCAATATCTCCCATGTCTAGCAGAATGCCTGGCGCATAGCACATGCTCAAGGGATGCCTATTGAAATGTCACCGTTGAATCTGTGCAACAACAATTGCCTGTTGTCATTCTTTGTTTTTCTTCTCACCACATGTTGAATGATGATACTTTTAAAGGAAACTTTTGTGATTTAAAAATCCATCAGCAGCTTTTCTGCCTCATGTAATTCTGCCCACCTTGGCCAAAGCTCAGGCCTAAAAAACAAACCAGACCTTTTTATATTTCCTTATATTTTGTTCATGTATCTCAGTTGCAAAATATTGGTCCCTGGCCAGCATTCATGTGACAGCTTCCTGTATGAATGTTAAACAGGCAACGATGATGCTCTCTAATTACAGTGCTTGAAATGATTGGAAATAAATTGGCACTCCAATTATAGATGCATGAAAGAGGCATCAGTATATTACAGTCAGTCCATTAATTTCTAAAGTGGTTCAGGCCATCTCACTATTTCAGTGACATTCCTTATTCACGGCTGCAATGAATCACTCTGAATTGTGGTGCCTGCAGATTAACAAGCTGAAGGACATGTTTTTTAACCTAAAATACCCCTGGCTATTTTCTCCTAAGTGGGGGAAAGGCAGACAGGGAGCCAGGGACATACTGTTAAATTCTGTATATAGAATTTGCAATAACTAGCACAATAGAGTTTTAATAGGCTTTATTTTTATTCTTTCTTTTAGAAAGACTGTGAAAACATTTCCCCTCAATTGTACTTGAACTAAAACCATGAACTTTGCCAAAGCCATTAAAATTAAATTAGGAAAGTAGCATTCTTCACTATTTGATTTTTGGTCCTTGTATAGATGTCTATTTGAGTTAGTTGGACCTAAAATATCACCTTTTACACAAAAGCAAACTAAGAAATATCCTAAATGTTTCTAAAATATATCTTTAATGGTCATTAAACTATACTTTATAGGTTGAAATTACAATCTATATACTTTCAGAAGCTTCTCTAGATAACTGATTGACTGCTATCAATGAGTTTCACTAAAAGATGACATTGATTTGATTCTAATAACTAACCTCTATTAACCATCTTTTCAGGTTACAGTGGTAAGAGTCTAGGGGCATACTCAATCCAGCCCTTAAAATAAGTATATCTATAATTGACCAATAGACACTAAGCTCTTCCATTGCGTGATGCATTCTTTAACGATAGGAGCTATGTCTTATTCGTACGTGGTGCAGGTACTTGGCAAGTAGAAGGTGTTGAATAAATATTTATGAAGTAAATGTTATTGACTATGGCCAAAATATAATTTAGTTATGAATTTAAAATATATGTAAAGAAGGTAGAGGAATATTTTGGAGAAAAGGTGATGTGATAATCAGCTTCAGATTGGGTATTTTATTTTCTAAAATTAAATGTTTATTATGTAAAAAATACATGAAAATATTCTTATAAAATAGTGCAGGTAAGGATAAAGTCTGCTGGTATCATTTATATAAGAAATAGTTTTTCATAGTGAAATTCTTATTTTACTATAGAGCTTACTGTAGAACTTTTAAAATCAAAGGTCTTCTAAAGACATTTATTATTTTTGTTGACATTTGTGTATAAAATTTCAAACTTATACATAAGTAAAGAAAATAGATTGTGAACCTCCATGTATTCATCAACTATTTTCAACAGTCACCGATACATGACCAAGAGAGTTTCATTTATTCTCCCAGTCCCCTTTTGCCCTCCACCACTGGATTATTTTGAAGTACTACCCAACATTGTATTATTTCATCTACAGATACTTCAACATGAACCTCTTTAAGATAAGGACTTTTAAAACATAACCACAATACTTATCACACATAAAAATTAACAATTAAAAAAATCATTGTATATAGTTAGTGTTCATATTTCTTAGGTACTCCTTTTCTTTTCTTTTTTTCTTTTGCAAGTTGATTTGTTTGAACCAGGATTCAAACAAAATCCTCATTTCTAAGATATCTGTTCTGATCGATGCTTACCCTCTCTCTCTACTTCCTTCCCTCCTCCTCCCCCCACCTTGCTTACTTCCCTTCACCATTTACTGTGGGGAGGGTGCTAGATATGTGAGAGGTTTCAGGTACCCAAAGATGAATAGAATATAGATCTATGATATGAAGCGCTGAAGTTTGGGTGACTATAAGGGTGTCTCTTCCTACTGGTCTATCCACTTGTCCCAAATACTTTCAAGATCATGAGCTTGTATTTATTTCATTCCTTTTGCCTTGGAAGCTTTTACTTCCACCAACTTATCCTTTTCAACCTTGGAGGCCCATTTCAAATATCACTTGCTTTAGGAAGACTTTCTTGAATATTTAAATAAAATTCATCTGTTTCCTTTCCATAGCTACTTCTATATGTCATAATATAGCAGTTGTATAAGTTTGTCTTATTTAGCTGTTATTTGTGTCTTCATCTCCATCATTAGATTGAAAAATTTTTGAGTGAAAACTGTGAATCTTTCTCATATTATTTAAACCTATGTTTGGGTTTACTGTGTGTTAATCATATCAACAGAAATACTTTCAGCCTGTCTTTGTACCAAAAAATATGCAGGCTCAAGGAAGAAGTGCAGGGCCTAGCATGGTGCCTTGAACATAATGGGGGATTCAAATGTTTGTGGAATTGAAATAAATCAGATGGCACATTTGAAAAGTTGTATACCAACTTTTAACCTAAATGGGAAGGAAATCCAAAAAAGAGGAATATATATAACTGATTATATAACTGAATATAACTGATTCACTTTGCTGTACAGCAAAAACTAACATAACATTGTAAAGCAACTATACTCCAATAAAAATTAATTTAAAAAGTTGTGTACAGTTTTTAAACTAAAACTATGGTACAGTAGTCTGTTTCCGACTGTAACATTTTATTTTAGGGTTTGGTCAGGATATACATGAACCATTACCTAGGATGGTGCCTAGCATATTCTAGGTGTTAAATAAATGTTTCATAAACTCAAACTGTAAAAAAATAAAAATGTTGAGAAGGTCAGAGGAGTTTAAGAAATGCAGGGCTAATACTACCCAAAGCAATCTACAGATTTAATGTGATCCCTATCAAATTACCCATGACATTTTTCATAGAACTAGGGCAAATAATCCTAAAACTTATATGGAACCATAAAAGACTCAGAATTACCAAAGTAATCCTGAGGTAAAAGAACAAATCTGAAGGCATAACCCTCCCAGAATTCAGACAAAACTACAAATCTACCGTAATCAAAACAGCGTGGTATTAGCACAAAAACAGACATATGGATCAATTGAAAAGAATAGAGAGCCCAGAAATAAACCCACACATCTACCATCAATTAGTCTTCGACAAATGAGGCAAGAATATACAATGGAGAAAAGACAGTCTCTTCAGTAAGTGATGTTGGGAAAGTTGGACAGCTGCATGTAAATCAATGAAGTTACAACACTCCCTCACACTATACACATGCACAAAAACCCCAAATGGCGTAAAAACTTCAATAGAAGATATAACACTATAAAACTCCTAGAAAAGAACATAGACGAAACATTCTCTGACATATATTGTACCAATGTTTTCTGAGGTTAGCCTCCCAAGGCAATAGAAATAAAAGCAAAAATAAACAAATGGAACCTAACCAAGCTCTTGCACAGCAAAGGAAACCATAAACAAAACAAAAAGACCACCTATGGACTGGGAGAAAATATTTGCAAATGATGAGACTGAAAGGGATTAATCTCCAAATCATACAAAAAGCTCATACAACTCAATAACAAAAAACACAAACCACCCAATCAAAAAATGGGCAGAAGACCTAAATACACTTTTCTCCAAAGAAGACATACAGATGCCCAATAGGCACATGAAAAGATGCTCAACTTCACTAATTATTAGATAAATGCAAATCAAAACTATGATGAGGTACCACCTCACACCGGTCAGAATGGCCATCATCAAAAAGTCTACAAATAATAAATGCTGGAGAGGGTATGGAGAAAAGGGAGCCCTCCTATATTGTTGGTGGGACTGTAAATTGGTGCAGCCAGTATGGAAAACAGTACGGAGGTTCCTTAAAAAAATTAAAAATAGAGTTACCATATGATCCAGCAATCCCACTCCTGGGCATATATCCAGAGAAAACTCTAATTTGAAAAAAAATGCATTTCTCTAATAATTAGTGATGTGGAGCATCTTTTCATGTGCTGCTTGGCCATCTGTATGTCTTCTTTGGAGAAATGTCTATTTAGATCTTCCTCCCATTTTTGGATTGGGCTGTTTGTGTTTTTTGATATTGAGCTGCTTGAGTTGTGTGTATATTTTGGAGAGTAATCCCTTGTCGGTCTCTTCAAGAGTGGATATATGTATATGTTTAACTGATTCACTTTGCTATACAGCAGAAATGGACACAACATTGTAAATCAGCTATACTCCAATAAAATTAATTAAAATAAAGAAAAGATACATGCACCCTAATGTTCATAGAAGCACTATTTACAATAGCCAAGACATGGAAGCAACCTAAATGTCCATCAACAGATGAATGGATAAAGATTTGGTGTGTGTGTATGTATATATTTGTTTGTATGTATGTGTGTGTGTGTGTGTGTATATATATATATATATATATATATATATACACACACACAGGTATGCATACATACACATACACAGTGGAATATTACTCAGCCAATAATGCCAGTCTTAGGAAATGCTTGGAAAAGAAAAGACAAAAAGAATAAGTCCAAGATCAAAGAAGAAATCAAATGCATTTTAGGGTGAGGTGAGAGAAGTGGGTGCTGTGCATTTATTTCAAGGGAGGATGGTTTGGAAGGGGATATGGTAGACAAACCATCAAGTTATCCATATTTGTATTTTGTGCTTTGATAGTGTCTTGACGTTGTTCTCCTCTGAGCTTCCTGGATGAGATGATGCCTGGGTTAATTATTGAATAAGGAGCAGGAAATAATGAGATGGGGGGTTAATAGGAGAGACAGGAAACAATATGAAGAGTATCATGAAACAGTGTGGGAGGGGGAAAAGAATACTTATTAGAGATATTTAGAGAGTGACAAAGAGAAAACATATGATTAATGTTTGCCTTTGTATGATGCATTCAAGCTAGTGTGTCTGGGTCAATGGTAGATCTCTTAATGGAGATGGAGAATATAGCAGGAGCACATTTCTAGGAAAAAATGGAGATTTTCCTGTTTAGCCTATCAAGTTTGAGGCATTTCTGGGATATCCAGGAGTGACGATGAGCAGGTAATAGGGCAGTTGCATCAGGAGCTTGGGAAGAGACTTGAGCTGGTGATAGGGACCAGGCACTAGGGGATCGTATCTGTGGTGGTTGAAACCATCCAAAGCTAATGGGGTTTGCCCAGGGAACATGAGTAGAGTGTGAGCAGTAATTCAGTTTTTCTCATTGAAGTAGATTTATTGAGCCTGGTACATGACAGTCTGGCTCTGTTCTGCCATGTAGTCCATATGGTGTGCCAAACATAGTATAAGTTTCTCATTACATATCGAGGAAGATATATAAAGAAAATAAGAAAAAGACATTATAACTGCTGGGAATTTAGAGGAGAGTGACTAGGACAGTGGGAAAACACTAAATTAAGCCAAGGAAAAGGGACTTTACCTTTTTGTGCTTCTCCTGATTCAATTAAAGGAAGCTTTTTCTGAACACTTATGCTCTCTGAAACTGGACTGAGCTCCCTTTGGGAGGGAACGGACTCCTTGTTCCTGATTGTTTAAAAAAAAAAAAAAGCTACAGGGATGCTGCAAAGGAAATTGAAATTTCAGGAAAAGGGTTCGGGACCACAGGATAATCTAAGTCTAATAACATTTTGTGATTCTTTGTCGGGGGATACTCTCTGCTTAATAAATTTTGTACTCTGAAAAATATATATGTATAATAATTTCTCTTCGGGATTGCATTTTAAAAATTCACTTGAATTTGGTTCATTTTAAGACTCCTACTTCTGGATATGTTTGCTTTTTTTCTGACAAAATATTGGTTATCTTTTCTTTCTACTTTCTTTGGACCTTGACCATAACAGTTCTCTCAAAAATACTAAAATATGTGTTACTGAGAATCGACAATCTTCTTTGCTAACAGTTGAAAAGATGTAGTGGTGAAAATGACACATTTAGTGTAGACTGCAGGTTAGCAGAGTACAATTCTAACAGTTCTGTGAAATCCCCATCTCAGAGTAAGAAAATTTGTTGGTATATTGACTTGAATCAGGCCTGCAATGATTCCAGATGCCTGAAGTGGGGAAGAGCGCATGTGTTTTTTTATTTCATCAACTTTCCTTCTGTTTTCCACCATCCTCCCCACTTCCCCTCATTGGGCTCATTTGACCCTCCAGAGTTGGGAAGGGATTGGGATGAAGAGAGAGGTAAGAGGCAGAGGTTTTACCTGATTTGTATAACTATAGCATTGTATTGTTGACAGTAGCAATCTGGGTCTGGGAGATAGAAACTATACAGTAGGTTAAACAGAGGAAATTCAACAGAAAGAATTTTTGAACATGATAGAAGGGTAACTATAAGATAAAAGGAAATTATATGATACCTTAAGGCTGAGGGAGAGTACCCAAGAATGGAAAAGGTTGGAATGCTTCAGACCTTCCTGCAGGAGAAGGAATGGTTCAGCCCATCAGATGGCAAAAATATCTTCCTGTTTGTCCAGTTTAGACCTGGAGTGGGAGTTGCTGGCAAGAAATAGGCAACGTTGTGCAGTGCAGGCAGGATGGCAGGAGATCTGCAGTGGGGGTGTGGGCTTGTAGTGGGAGTCCCCGTGCAGATATAGGCAGGAGGCCTTTAGAGTGTGTGGGCTGAGTGGAGCTCTGGTTTGCAGGTCTGGAGGACTGCAGAAAGATTATCTCCTGGTAAGGCTGCAAGGCTGAAGAGGTACTGCATTCAGGGCCCATGGCTGGGGCCAGTGTGCTACTAGATGACCTCACACCCACACCTCCCACCTCAACCCTTGGTGGAAACTGCAGGACAGGCTCTTCCTCCTGTAATGTCCCTCCAGCTCCCTGTACCGAGAAAGGTTAACATCATTCTCATTTTGAAGGAGAAATGCTTAAAGGATTTCATTGTTCATCACAGAGCATATATAGAAGGGTGCATTCGGGGCTGAGAGGCAATGAATTGATAACTGATAGAGTGATCATGAGATGTAGAAGATACCAAATGCTGATTTTCCTTTTTGTCATGATATGTTTTGTGTATTCTTTGGAGAGTCCTGCCTGCTGTCTCTTGTCTTTTCATGCTGGTTGTTCATGACTTGCCCATGGGCCCTCTGCCTTTCAGCATTTTACCACTGTGCTGTGTGCCTTCTCTCCTCTGGCTTCAGGGGTGATGCTCAAACCTGACTCTCATCTTATACCTTTGCCCCACTTTCAGAGGAAATATAGATCCTCTGCCCTACTTTCAGGGGAATCCCTGACTCTACATTTCAGGGAAAATAGTCTTTTAGCTACCACCTCTCACGTTCAGACTTTCCAGGCTGGAGTCATGTCCTTCAAACTTCAGAACTGTCAAGCCCTCTGTCCTGAAGCCCTCCCTCCATTTTAGAGAAGCATCCTCCTTTCCATCCTTGTAGGGTCCCCCCAACCACTCTCCACTGCCACCCTCACTTTACGCAGTACCCTGACAATGTTCTCTAAACAGTTATTTACTGGCTGTCGTTCTCATCAATCTTCCCATGATGCAGCTTGGATGTGCATGACAGATGAAAACCGATTTCCTAATCTCACAGCATGGCCTGCATGTGGGATCTACCATCTCCCTAAAGGTGTGTGCAGGCCCTTGGCCTTGAAATTTTCTCTACCCTTGAGGTCTTAAGCAATAATGGGATGAAGGAAAAGTAATATTTTAATAACTTGATGAAAAGATATCATTTCCACATGCTCCCATTGTCACAGTTCTCACCTTCATGTCGCTGTAGTTGAAAGCCCCAATTTTTATTTTCTTCTCACAAATCTCCAGATGGGGCCCATTGCTTTACAAATTCTAATACCCACACATATCCCTCATGTTTTTAGGAGTGATTCTGTTTTGTCTGTTTTTAAATTTATGATACCACAAGTTCAGTTTTTTCTTTTTCCTTACGCTTTCCTTTGAAGGAATCAATCATCACCCATTTGATCCTCCCAGTGGGCGAAAACCCCAGATACATCAGAGAACATGATCAACGGCAGTGCAGGGTACCTTCTGTCAACCAGCCCAGGCACATTTCCCACAGTTACCACTGGGGAAAATGCCCAAAGGACAGATGACCTTCAGAGTCTCCAGGATAATTCCCTTCACCTTCCCTCGTGTATCTTGTATGTGGCAGATACACGGGGCAAATGCTGTCAGACTGATTTTATAATATCTCAGTGTGTTCTATCACCTGACTTTAGAGTGTGGGGTGCTTGGCACACTTGAATTTTTTTCTACTTTCCAAGTGTCTGGAACAATTTTCAGTTGTTTTCACAGTAGTAAAATAATGACTACTGATTTGGAACTTTTCAATTACAAAATTTTTCCGTTATATTCACAAAGCACTGATGATCATGTTGCTAAGTGGGCCACAGTATATTTGAATTCCAAAGAAGGACTCTCTGGTCATCACAGAGACGGTTATTTACATTTTACGTTGGGCACAAAGCCGGTCAGTGGACGGCGCTGGAGCTGTCACACCATCTGTGGCTTGACTCAAAGACCTATCTGGAGGCTTATTTTGCAGATCCCGAACTGCCCACACAGTAGGGGCCTTGCTGTGTTTGCCAAGTTTGTGCCCTAGATTTTATTACAACTTCTACCTCAGGGATCAAGAAATGTTGATCATGGCATGCAGGGAAGACAAAAGGGTTTTTTTGCGTTTATGATGAAAACTTCTGTGTTACCTCCCCATTGAATGCACTATTCACCTAGAACAACAGACTTTATTTTCTCTGAGAAAGATGTCGTGTTTCTCAGTCACTGTTCATAGAGAGGGTAGAACTTTGTTTCTTCTTCTCTCTTGGGAACTATGAGTAGCCAACAAATAGTATGAACATCCAGAAATGGGATGAAAATACAGGGACAATCAAGACAAAGGCCACTGTACTTCACAATTTAGATACTGGCTGATTATAAATGAAAGGTGCACATCCAAACTAATCTCTTCCTCATAAAAGCACATGGGTAGGCCTCTGGATTTTGGGGCAGGAGGGCATTGCCTTGGTTAATACATCATTTTACACCATCTGGCCTGCAGTTTCCTTAATTCCAATTGTGTGTTCTTGTATATTTTTATGCTACATGGCCTTTTAGTGAACAAATTTGGGATTTCCTCCCATTCTCTTCTCTGTTATGCTCCTCTTCATCTTTGAATACCCGGCTCTGACAGCCCCTCTTCCATGAAGGCCATCCTGGTGCCCTAGGAAGAGGGTGATGATCGAACCCCTCCCTCTACTCTGACAAAATTCTTTTTATTCTTGTTTTAGAACCTGCTTTTTTGACCAATTTCTCTCTCATTCCCTCTCTCTCTCCCTCTCTCTCTCTTTCTTTCTCATCTCTCTAGCCTATTTGTCTGTCTATCGATATCTATCTATCATCATCATCATCTATCATCTATTTATCATATCCTTCTTACTTATTAAAATATGAGCTCACGTAAGGTAGGACCTTGATTCTTTTCTTTTTTTTTTTTGACCTTACAGTATCTGGTACATAGTAGGTACTTAAATAACAGAATAATGAAAGGATTTCTGAGCAATGAATTTTGCTCTGAACACTGTGAATATTCTGAAAGGAAGTTATAGGTTGTCTGGTTTCTTTTTTCTTTAGCCTTTGTGGTTTCATTAACCAAAGAGTTGGTTCTGGCTGCTGTCAAGCTCTTGAAGCAGGGACAGGAGATTTCAAAACAGTGCTGTGTACACAGAGCACAGATGCTCTTCAGTGTTTCTGAGCCCAAGTCCCTTCTTTTTAAGGCCATAGACTTGATCCAAGTTAGGAGGAAGCCAACAAAACAGGAGGCAAAGCACGTGTCCACTCTGTAGCAGCTTCCTTGATTCATGCAGTCAAGCAAAAACAAATTTCTTGGGTATCTATGGTTTACCTGGCACTGGGGAAAAAGTCTACCTAAATGAATCATGTGATGGGACTTGGCCATTGACAGGTAAGTAGAGATGGGGGCAGCATGGGGAGGGCTAAGGCAGTGATGCTTGTTTATAGTGAGTGATTGGAGGTGGGGTGGATTGATTTGGATATCTCTGTGAGCAGAGGCTGAAGTAAAAAAAGTATTCATTCTTCTGCCCTTGCTTTAATTCAGATCCTCTTCCTCTCTGCAAAGACTTATGTTTCTGTCTCCATCCTCACTTCTTTTGTACCATCTTGCACACAGCAGCAAGTATTATATTTCTAATATCACTGCCCTGATAAAAACCTTCAAGGGCTTTCCATCAGTTCCTTAGCATGATTTACAAAGCTCTCCGTTATTTGGTCCCTTTTTGCCTCTTCAGCATCATCTCTTCCACTCTCAGCCTTGTATATTAAATTATAATTTTTAAGTCTGTTTCCACATGTTCATAAATACCTTGTGTACAGAGACCATTTCTCATTTATCTTTTTCTCCTTAACTACAGACATAATGTCTGGCAGATAATAGAAGCTCAATAAGTGAGAGCGCATTGGTTGATAGAGGTTAGGGAACATGCCTTACACATGTCTATTTCTAGCTCTTACCGTACTTAGTATCTTGAGAGTGTTTAAGCAATTTTGTGTAAGTTACCTGAACTGAAATGGGACCTTCCACAGCAATAAGTGTTTGATATTTATTTTCTGAATGTGATACCTGTCCTCCATTTTGACGTATTTCCTCCAAACATCTTTGGTGTATGACAAGTTCACCCTGCTCACTGAGATACCATCCTTAGGCTTGATCTTCCTTGCCCCCTCTCCAGTAAAGTCAACATTTGTATCCTATTCTGTTTCCTAGATTTACATTGTTTGTTTGATATCT
Organism: Physeter macrocephalus; assembly: GCF_002837175.3. NCBI lineage: Eukaryota > Metazoa > Chordata > Mammalia > Artiodactyla > Physeteridae > Physeter > Physeter macrocephalus. Next base: position 50,561,240 of record NC_041229.1, read on the forward strand.
AACTATCCCAGCCTTGAACCTGTGAGTTCAATTCAGTTTAATCAAATTTGATAGCCATGGATTCATTAAGCACACAATATTAGATTGAATCATATAAATTTTCTAATATTTGACCACTCAACTGACAAAAATGGTAACTTCACATGGTGAGTAAGGAGAATTTGGTCGTTCTTCAAATTTCTATTTCTGTTCCTGGTAATTTGATAAGGATAGAATGTCAGTGATATTACTAAGTAACATTGCTTGTGATAAAAATGTTTAGGCACTGCAATTAAGATTGAGGGAACTGGTTTTTTTTTGGCCACACCGCACAACATGCGGGATCTTAGATCCCCGACCAGGGATCGAAACCGCAACCCTTGCAGTGGAAGCATGGAGTCTTAACCTCTCTACCACCAGGGAGGTGCCTAAAGGAACTATTTTAGATTCTACATATAAGTGAGATCATGCAGTATTTGTCCTTCTGTGTCTAGCTTATTTCATTTAGCATAATGTCCTCTAGGTCCATGGCATACCACGTTGTTGCAAACGGCAGGGTTTCCTTCTTTTTTAAGGAGGAATTATATTCTACTGCATGTATATACCACATTTTCTTTATCCATTTGGCCATTGATAAACATTTAGACTGTTTCCATAACTTGGTTACTGTGAATAATACTGCAATAAACAAGGGGATACAAATCTCTCTCTTTTTTTAATAGTAAAATTATTTAGCTCTTATTTTTTGGTTACAGTTAAATTCCAGTTAGATCTCTATGCACTTACATTGCAAATGGTCAGTGTTATCACAATTAGAACTGAATAGCTTATCAAATAAGTGCAGAGTGAGTAATGATCAATGCCTAGGTTTCCCCAGCCAACTGAAATGACCTATATTTTGCTAAATTCTATTGACTAAAGAAATTCAGCATGATATATTTGAGTTGAAAATACCATATGCCTTTTGCTGACATTAAAAAGCTTCAAATTAAATATAAGAGCTGGCATATTAAAGAAAAGTCAGCATTCATTGTGGTTTGCATTATTCTGGGGATGTTATGTAAACCCATGCTTCTATTATTCCTTCAAATTAAATGACTTCTTATTATGTATTTTATTTATTATTACTTCCAGATGAGGATTAGGGAGGGAGGTATATGAATCCCAATTTAATAAATTAGATTCTTTTCTATTATCCAAATAAATAAACAAGATATGGAATAGGTGTGAAGGTATGGGATACACTTGAAATCAGATATCTCTTTTAAACCCAGATTTTAGTTCCTTTGGATATATACCCAGAAGTGGGATTTCTGGATCAAGTGGTAATTCTGTTTTAAGTTTCTGAGGAAACTTCATATTGATTTCCATGGTACCTGCACCAATTTATATTCCCACCGATAGTGTAAAAGTGTTCTCTTTTTTCCATATCTTTGGCAACACTTGTTGTTCTTTGGGTTTTGGATAATAGCCATCCTAATAGGTGTGAGGTGATATCTCATCGCTGTTTTGATTTGCATTTCCCTAAAATTAGTCATTTTGAGCATCTCTTCACACACCTGTTGAACATTTATATATCTTCTTTGGAAAAATGTTTATTCAGGTCTTTTGCCCATTTTAAAAAACAGGTTATTTTTGTTGCTGTTACTGAGTTCTAGGAGTCAATGAGCTTATAAATTAATCCTCCTCAAGTCAAGTTTTGAGAGCAGTGCATTACAGCCTTGAAGCCAGAAGACCCAGCTGAGCTGTACCCAGATTCCTGACCTACAGAAACTGTGAGGTTAAAAAATAAGTCTGTTGTTTTAAGCCAGCAAATTTTGGAGGCAATTTGTTATATATCAATAGATAACTAATAAACCTGTCTTATGTGAGTTTCATCTTCTTGCATCTGAGCAGTCATCTGAGAAGTAGGTATCTCCCAGAGAGCTTTGTACACTGATGTGCTGGACCACTATAAGGATTCCTGCTGAAGAGCAATGCTTGATGTTGCTTTTCTGGCAAGTGGGCAAGTGGTGGTTTCTGTTCTCTATCCTGATGATGTCAAAAGACAGCCTGTGGTAGACTTGTGAGTCAGAATTTTTGTTTTACTATTAAGATCCCTATTGATAGTTGCAGACTTACAATTAAACCTAATATATTCCATGTACTGTGTTAGAAACTGGAAATAGAATTACAGAGACACTCTATGATCTCCAAGAAAAACAGACACATAAGCAAGTAAAATATATTCGATGTTATAATTTATTCAGTGCCTATACCATATTAGGCTTGGTCCTTAGAGCTTGTGAAGATGTCTGGCATGTATATTATCCCTAATTAGCACTAATTCCTTCAAGGTAGATATTATCACTATCCAGTTTAACAGACTGGAAAACTGAGCCTAAGAGAAATTAGTTGATTGGGTCAGTAACCCAGACCTAAAGTGTGGTGGATCTAGGATTGAATCCTAGCTCTTTCTGAATTAAAAGTGTTTATTTTGACTGTCACATATCAATCACTGGGATATCATGGAGGATAAAGATATCCTGTACATATGGTAGCTTGGTAGGCTGGAGTGGACTTTGAAGAAAGAAGAGTTGGTCAAGCAGGCAAGACAGGATTTTCCACAGCTCTAGACTAGCACAGCTGTAACTGTGACTGTAGTATTTTGGGGGAGCTATACTTCATCTCTTCATGAGCCAAAGGTGGCAAGCACCATGACTTTCTCTTCATATCCCAACATGTTACTTGAGAGTGTATTAGTTTAAATCCCTGTCGGTCTTAACAGTATTTACCACATCTTTCTTCTGGAAAACATTCATAATGCCTGTGGTTTCTATGATTCTATACTTTCTTGATTGTCTTTCCTGGTCTTTTCCTCAGAATTGCTTTTATATTATAGTGGTTAAAATATATATATATAACATAATATTTGCTACTTTAACCATTTAAAATATATATTTCAGTGGCCATTAGTTACATTCACAATGTTGTGCAGCCATCACCACTATCTTTCAAACTTTTTCATCACTGCAAATAGTAACTCGGTATCCATTAAGCAATACTTCCCCATTCCCTGTTCAACCCCAGCCTCTGCTAAGCCCTAATCTACATTCTGTCACTATGAATTTGCCTATGCTAGGTATTTCGTATAATAGTAAAATCATATAATATTTGTCCTCTGTGTCTGGCTTATTTCAAGTAGCATAATATTTTCAAGGTTATTACATGTTATGGCAGGTGTCAAAACTCCATCCCTTTCTATGATTGTATAATACTCCATTCCATGTATATACCACATTTTGTTTATTCATTCATCTGTTAATGGACACTTGGGTTTCCAGCTTTTTTTAAAAAAATTTTTTATAGGAGTGTAGTTGGTTAAAATGTTGTGTTAGTTTCAGGTGTATAGCAAAGTGAATCAGTTATACATATACATATATCCGCTCTTTTTTATTCTTTTCCTTATAGGCCATCTACAGAGTATTGAGTAGAGTTCCCTGTGCTACACAGTAGGTCCTTATTAGTTATCTATTTTATATATAGTAGCGTGTATATGTCAATCCCAATCTCCCAATTTACCATCCCCCCTTTACCCCCTGGTAACCATAAGTTTGTTTCCTACATCTGTAACTCTATTTCTGTTTTGTAGATAGTTCATTTGTACCCTTTTTTTAAGATTCCATGTATAAGCAATATCATATGATATTTGTCTTTCTCTGTCTCACTTCACTTAATATGACAGTCTCTAGGTTCATCCATGTTGCTGCAAATGGCATTTATTTCTTTTTTTATGGCTAATATTCCACTGTATATATGTACCACATCTTCTTTGTCCATTCCTCTGTTGATGAACATTTAGGTTGCTTCCATGTCCTGGCTATTGTAAACAGTGCTGCAGTAAATAGTGCATGTATCTTTTCAAATTATAGTTTTCACCAGATATATGCCCAGGAGTGGGATTTCAGGATCATATGGTAGCTCTATTTTTAGTTTTTTAAGGAACCTCTGTACTGTTCTCCATAGTGTCTGTAACAACTTACATTCCCACCAACAGTACAGGAGGGTCCCCTTTGCTCCACACCCTCTCCAGCATTTGTTATTTGTAGACTTTTTAAAGATGGCCATTCTGACCAGTGTGAGGTGGTGCCTCATCGCAGTTGTGATTTGCTTTTTTCTCATAATTAGCTATGTTGAGCATCTTTTCATATGCTTATTGGCCATCTGTATGTCTTCTTTGAAGAAATGTCTATTTAGATCTTCTACCCATTTTTTAATTGGGTTGTTTCTTATTTTGATATTGACTCCATGAGCTGTTTGTATATTTTGGAGATTAATCCCTTGTCAGTTGTTTCATTTGCAAATATCTTCTCCCATTCTGAGGGTTGTCTTTTTCTGTTGTTTATGGTTTCCCTTGCTGTGCAAAAGCTAAGTTTAATTAGGTCCTATTTGTTTATTTTTGTTTTTATTTTCATTACTCTAGGAGGTGGATCAAAAAAGATCTTGCTGTGATTTATGTCAAAGGGTGTTCTGACTATGTTTTCCTCTAAGAGTTTTATAGTATCTGGCCTTAACTTTTTAATTGGGTTGTTTCTTATTTTGATATTGACTCCATGAGCTGTTTGTATATTTTGGAGATTAATCCCTTGTCAGTTGTTTCATTTGCAAATATCTTCTCCCATTCTGAGGGTTGTCTTTTTCTGTTGTTTATGGTTTCCCTTGCTGTGCAAAAGCTAAGTTTAATTAGGTCCTATTTGTTTATTTTTGTTTTTATTTTCATTACTCTAGGAGGTGGATCAAAAAAGATCTTGCTGTGATTTATGTCAAAGGGTGTTCTGACTATGTTTTCCTCTAAGAGTTTTATAGTATCTGGCCTTAACTTTAGGTCTTTAATCCATTTTGAGTTTATTTTTGTGTATGGTGTGAGGGAGTGTTCTAATTTCATTCATTTACATGTAGCTGTCCAGTTTTCCCAGCACCACTTATGTCTTTTCTCCATTGTATATTCTTGCCTCCCTTGGATTGTTTTTTCAAAAATAATTTTTTTATTAGTTATTTGATATATATTAGTGTATATATGTCAATCCCAATCTCCCAATTCACCCCCCCCACACCACTTTCCACCCTTGGTGTCCATACATTTGTTCTCTACATCTGTGTCTCTATTTCTGCCTTGTAAACTGATTCATCTGTACCATTTTTCTAGATTCCACATATGCATTAATATACAATATTTGTTTTTCTCTTTCTGACTTACTTCACTCTGTATGACAGTCTCTAGGTCCATCCACATCTCTACAAATGACCCAATTTCATTCTTTTTTATGGCTGAGTCAAATTCCATTGTATATATGTACCACACGTAATTATCCATTCGTCTGTCGATGGGCATTTAGGTTACTTCCATGACCTGGCTGTTGTAAACAGTGCTGCAATGAACATTGGGGTGCATGTGTGTTTTTGAATTATGGATTTTATCTGGGTATATGCCCAGTAGTGGGATTGCTGGGTCATATGGTAATTCTACTTTTAGTTTTTTAAGGAACCTCCATACTGTTCTCCATAGTGGCTGTATCAATTTACATTCCCACCAGCAGTGCAAGAGGGTTCCCTTTTCTCCACAACCTCTCCAGCATTTGTTGTTTGTAGATTTTCTGATGAAGCCCATACTAACTGGTGTGAGGGGATACCTCACTTAGTTTTGATTTGCATTTCTCTAATAATTAGCGATGTTGAGCAGATTTTCATGTGCCTCTTGGCAATCTGTATGTCTTTTTTGGAGAAATGCCTATTTAGGTCTTCTGCCCATTTTTGGATTGGGTTGTTTGTTCTTTTAATATTGAGCTGCATGAGCTGTTTGTATATTTTGGAGATTAATCCTTTGTCCGTTGATCTGTTTGCAAATATTTTCTCCCATTCTGAGGGTTGTCTTTTTGTATTGTTTATGGTTTCCTTTGCTGTGATAAAGCTTTTAATTTTCATTAGGTCCTATTTGTTTATTTTTGTTTGTATTTCCATTACTCTAGCACGTGGGTCAAAAAAGATCTTCCTGTGATTTATGTCAAAGAGTGTCTTCCTCTAAGAGTTTTATAGTGTCTCGTCTTACATTTAGGTCTTTAGTCGACTTTGAGTTTATTGCTGTGTATGGTGTTAAGGAGTGTTCTAATTTCATTGTTTTACATGTAGCTGTCCAGTTTTCCAAGCACCACTTATTAAAGAGGCTGTCTTTTCTCCTCTGTATATCCTTGCCTCCTTTGTTATAGATTAGTTGTCCATAGGTGCATGGGTTTATCTCTGGGCTTTCTATCCTGTTTCATTGTTCTTTATATATGTTTTTGTGCCTGTACCATATTGTCTTGATTATTGTAGCTTTGTAGTATAGTCTGAAGTCAGGGAGCCCGATTCCTCCAGCTCCGTTTGTTTCCTTTAAATTTTCTTTGGCTATTCGGTGTCTTTTGTGTCTCCATACAAATTTTAAGATTTTTTGTTCAGTTCTGTAAAAAATGCCATTGGTGATTTGATAGGGATTGCATTTAATCTGTGGATTGCATTGAATCTGTAGATAGATTTGTGTAGTATAATCATTTTCACAGTATCGATTCTTCCAGTACAAGAACATGGTCTATCTGTCCATCTGTTTGTGTCATCTTTGATTTCTTTCATCAGTGTCTTATAGTTTTCTGAGTACAGATCTTTTTCCTCCTTAGGTAGGTTTATTCCTAGGTATTTTATTCTTTTTTTTTTTTTTGCAATGGTGAATAGGATTGTTTCCTTAATTTGTCTTTCTGATCTTTCATTGTTAGTGTATTGGAATGCAAGAGATTTCTGTGCATTAATTTTGTATCCTGCTACTTTACCAAATTCATTGATTAGCTCTAGTAGTTTTCTGGTGGAATCTTTAGGATTCTCTATGTATAGTATCATGTCATTTGCAAACAGTGACAGTTTTACTTCTTCTTTTACAATTTGTATTCCTTTTATTTCTTTTTCTTCTCTGATTGCCATGGCTAGTACTTCCAAAACTATGTTGAATAATAGTGGCAAGAATGCCATCCTTGTCTTCTCCCTGATCTTATAGGAAATGCTTTCAGTTCTTCACCATTGAGAGTGATGTTTGCTGTGGGTTTGTTGTATATGGCCTTTATCATGTTGAGGTAGGTTCCCTCTATTCCCACTTTCTGGAGCGTTTTTATCATAAATGGGTGTTGAATTTTGTCAAAAGCTTTTTCTGCATCGATTGAGATGATCATATGCTTTTTATTCTTCAGTTTGTTAATATGGTGAATCACATTGTTTGATTTGCATATATTGAAGAATTCTTGCATCCCTGGGATAAATCCCAATTGATCATGGTGTATGATCCTTTTAATGTGCTGTTGGATTCTGTTTGCTAGTATTCTGTTGAGGATTTTGCATCTATGTTCATCAGTGATATTGCCTGGGCTTTTGTTTGTTGGAAGATTTTTAATCACACTCTCAATTTCAGTGCTTGTAATTGGTCTGTTTATATTTTCTATTTCTTCCTGGTTCAGCCTTGGAAGGTTGTGCTTTTCTCAGAATTTGTCCATTTCTTCCAGGTTGTCCATTTTATTGGCATAGTGTTGCTTGTAGTAACCTCTCATAAACCTTGGTATTTCTGCAGTGTCAGTTGTTACTTCTCCTTTTTCATTTCTTATTCTATTGATTTGTGTCTCTTCCCCTTTTTCCTTGATGAGTCTGGATAATGTTTTATCTATTTTGTTTATCTTCTCAAAGAACCAGCTTTTAGTTTTATTGATCTTAGCTGTTGTGTCCTTCATTTCTTTTTCATTTATTTCTGATCTGATCTTTATGATTTCTTTCCTTCTGCTAACTTTGGAGTTTTTTTGTTTTCTTTCTCGAATTGTTTTAGGTGTAAGTTTAGGTTGTTTATTTGAGATGTTTCTTGTTTGTTATGGTAGGATTGTATTGTTATAAACTTCCCTGTTAGAACTGCTTTTGCTGCATCCCACAGGTTTTGGGTGTTTTCATTGTCATTTGTTTCTAGATATTTTTTGATTTCCTCTTTGATTTCTTCAGTGATCTCTTGGTTATTTAGTAGTGTATGTTTACCTTACACGTGTTTGTATTTTTAATAGTTTTTTTTTCCTATATTTGATATCTAGTCTTAGAACGTTGTGGTGGGAAAAGGTACTTGATACTATTTCAATTTTCTTAAATTTACCAAGGCTTGATTTGTGACCAAAGATATGATCTATCCTGGGGAATGTTCCATGTGCACTTGAGAAGAATGTGTATTCTGTTGTTTTTGGATGGAATGTCCTATAAGTATGAATTAAGTTCATCTTGTTTAATGTATCATTTAAAGCTTGTGTTTGCTTATTTATTTTCAGTTTTGATGGTCTGTCCATTGGTGAAAATGGGGTGTTAAAATCCCCTACTATTATTGTGTTACTGTCAATTTCCCCTTTTATGGTTGTTAGCACTTGCCTTATATGTTGAGGTGCTCCTATGTTGGGTGCATAAATATTTACAACTGTTATTTCTTCTTCTTGGATTGAACCCTTGATCATTATATAGTATCCTTCTTTGTCTCTTGTAATAGTCTTTCTTTTAAAGTCTATATTTTCTGATATGGGAATTTCTACTCCAGCTTTCTTTTGATTCCCATTTGCCTGGAATATCTTTCTCCATCCCCTCACTTTCGGTCTGTATGTGTCCCTAGGTTAGAAGTGAGTCTCTTGTTGACAGCATATTTGTGGGTCTTGGTTTTGTATCCACTCAGCCAGTCTATTTTGTTTGGTTGGAGCATTTAATCCTTTTACATTTAAGGTAATTCTCAATATGTATATTCTTTTTTTTTTTTTTTTGTGATACGCGGGGCTCTCACTGTTGTGGCCTCTCCCATTGCGGATCACAGGCTCCGGATGTGTAGGCTCAGCGGCCGTGGCTCATAGGCCCAGCCGCTCCGTGGCATGTGGGATCTTCCTGGACCGGGACATGAACCCGTGTCCCCTGCATCGGCAGGCGGACTGTTGTGGCCTCTCCCATTGCGGATCACAGGCTCCGGATGTGTAGGCCCAGCCGCTCCGTGGCATGTGGGATCTTCCTGGACCGGGACATGAACCCGTGTCCCCTGCATCGGCAGGCGGACTCTCAGGCACTGAACCACCAGAGAAGCCCAGATTTGTATATTCTTATTACCATTTTCTTAGTTGTTTTGGATTTGTTATTGTAGGTCTTTTCCTTCTCTTGTGTTTCATGCCTAGAGTAGTTCCATTAGCATTTGTTATAAATCTGGTTTGGTGGTGCTGAATTCTCTTAGCTTTTATTTGTCTGTAAAGCTTTTAATTTCTCCATTGAATCTGAATGAGATCTTTGCTTGGTAGAGTAATCTTGGTTATAGGTTTTTCCCTTTCATCACTTTAAATATGTCCTGCCACATTCTTCTGGCTTGCAGAATTTCTGCTGAAAGTTCAGCTGTTAACCTTATGGAGATACCCTCATGTGTTATTTGTTGCTTTTCCCTTGCTGCTTTTAATATTTTTTCTTTGTATTTATTTTTTGATAGTTTGATTAATATGTGTATTGGCATGTTTCTCCTTGTGTTTATCCTGCCTGGTACTCTCTGCACTTCCTGGACTTGACTGACTATTTCCTTTTTCATATTAGGGAACTTTTCAACTATAATCTCTTCAAATATTTTCTTAGTCCCTTTCTTTTTCTCTTCTTTTTCTGGGACCCCTATAATTTGAATATTGGTGCGTTTAAGTTGTCCCAGAGGTCTCTGAGACTGTCCTCAATTCTTTTCATTCTTTTTTCTTTATTCTGCTCTGTGGTAGTTATTTGCACTATTTTATCTTCCAGGTCACGTATTCGTTCTTCTGCCTCAGTTATTCTGCTGTTGATTCCTTCTAGAGAATTTTTTATTTCATTTATTGTGTTGTTCATCATGGTTTGTTTGCTCTTCAGTTCTTCTAGGTCCTTGTTAGTTGTTTCTTATATTTTCTCCATTCTATTTCCAAGATTTTGGATCATCTTCACTAACATTACTATGAATTATTTTTCAGATAGACTGCCTATTTCCTCTTCTTTTGTTTGGTCTGTTGGGTTTTTACCTTGCTCCTTCATCTGCTGTGTGTTTCTCTGTCTTCTCATTTTGCTTAACTTACTGTGTTTGCAGTCTCCTTTTCACAGTCTGCAGGTTCATAGTTCCCATTGTTTTTGGTGTCTGCCTCCCATGGCTAAGTTTGGTTCAGTGGGTTTTGTAGGCTTCCTGATGGAGGGTACTGCTGCCTGTGTTCTGATGGATGAGGCTGGATCTTGTCTTTCTTGTGGGCAGGCATGTGTTTGGCTATGTGTTTTGGGGTGTCTGTGAACTTATTATAATTTTAGACAACCTCTCTGCTAATGGGTGGGGTTGTGTTCTTGTACTGCTAGTTGTTTGGAATAGGGTGTCCAGCACTTTTGCTTGCTGGTCTTTGAGTGGAGCTGGGTCTTAGCATTGAGACGGAGATCTCTGGGAGAGCTCTCGCCAACTGATATCACTAGGGGCCGGGAGGTCTCTGGTGGAACAATGTCCTAAACTCGGCTCTCGCACGTCAGAGGCTCAGGTCTGGTACCTGGCTGGAGTACCAAGCCCCTATCCGCCACATGGGTCAGAAGAAAAGGGAGAAAAGAAAAAAAAATAGAAAGAAAGAAAAATAAAGTTATTAAAATAAAAATATTATTAAAATAAAAAAGTAATTTGAAAGAAAGAAAAAAAAGAAGAGAGCAAGGAAACCAATAAACAAATCTACAAATGATAAGAAGGCTAAAAGCTATACTAAAAAAAACGGACAGACAGAACCTTAGGACAAATGGTAAAAGCAAACCTATAGAGACAAAATCACGTAAAGAAGCATACACATACACACTCACAAAAAGAGAAAAAGGAAATTAAAAAGTATATATATATGAGAGCAACCAAATCAATAAACAAATCTACCAGTGATAATAAGCTCTAAATACTAAACTAAGATAAACATAAAACTAGAAAGAAATTTGACCCAGAAAGCAAACCCCAAGTCTACAGTTGCTCCCAAAGTCCACCCCCTGAATTTTGGGATGATTCGTTGTTGATTCAGGTATTCCACAGATGCAGGGTACATCAAATTGATTGTGAAGATTTAATCCTCTTCTCCTGAGGCTGCTGGGAGAGACTTGCCTTTCTCTTCTTTGTTCGCACAGCTCCTGGGGTTCAGCTTTGGATTTGACTCTGCCTCTGCATATAGGCATGTCTCCCTCTGGCGTCTATTCTTCACCCCGACCGGATGGGGTTAAAGGATCACCTAATTCTGGGGCTCTGGCTCACTGAGGCCAGGGGGAGGGAGAGGTACAGAATGCGGGGCGAGCCTGCAGTGACAGAGGCTGGAGTGATGTTGCAACAGCCTGAGGCATGCCGTGTGTTTTCCCAGGGAAGTTGTCCCTGGATCACGGGACCCTGACAGTGGCAGGCTGCACAGAATCCTTGGAGGGGAGGTGTGGATAGTGACCTGTGCTTGCACACAGGCTTCTTGGTGAGTGCAGCAGCAGCCTTAGCATTTCATGCCCGTCTCTTGTGTCTGTGCTGGTAGCCATGGCTTGCGCCCGTCTCTGGAGCTCATTTAGGTGGTGTTCTGAATCCCCTGTCCTCGCGCATTCCGAAACAATGGTCTCTTGACTCTTAGGCAGTTCCAAACATTTTCCTGGATTCCCTCCCTGCTAGCCGTGACACAGTATCCCCCTTCAGTCTGGGTTCACGCAGCCAACCCCAGTCCTCTCCCTGGCATCTGACCTCCGAAAACCGAGCCTCAGCTCCCAGCCTCCGCCTGCCCCGGTGGGTGAGCAGACAAGCTTCTCAGGCTGGTGAGTGCTGGTCGGCACCAGTCCTCTGTGTGGGAATCTCTCTGCTTTGCCCTGTGCACCCCTGTTGCTGCGCTCTCCTCAGTGGCTCTGAAGCTTCCCCGCCCCCCCACCCCTCGTCTCCACCAGTGAAGGGGCTTCCTAGTGTGTGGAAACTTTTCCTCCTTCACAGCTCCCCCCCTGAGGTGCAGGTCCCGTCCCTATTCTTTTGTCTCTGTTTTTCCTTTTTCCTTTTGCCCTACCCAGGTACGTGGGAAGTTTCTTGCCTTTTGGGAAGTGTGAGGTCTTCTGCCAGTGTTCAGTAAGTGTTCTGTAGAAGTTGTTCCACATGTAGATGTATTTTTTTTTTTTTTGCGGTACGCGGGCCTCTCACTGCTGTGGCCTCTCCCGTTGCAGAGCACAGGCTCCGGACGCGCAGGCTCAGCGGCCATGGCTCACGGGCCCAGCCGCTCCGCGGCATGTGGGATCCTCCCGGACCGGGGCGCGAACCCGGTTCCCCTGCATCGGCAGGCAGACGCGCAACCACTGCGCCACCAGGGAAGCCCCTGTAGATGTATTTTTGATGTATTTGTGGGGAGGAAGGTGATCTCCATGTCTTACTCCTCCACCATCTTGAAGGCCCTCCCCCTGTAATTGATTTCTAATCTCATAGCATTGTGGTTGGAAAAGATGATTGAAGTTATTTGAATTTTCTTAAATTTACTGAGGCTTGATTTGTGACCCAAGATGTGATCTATCCTGGAGAATGTTCTGTGTGCCCTTGAGAAAAAGGGTATTCTGTTGTTTTTGGATGGAATGCCCTATAATATCAATTAAATCTGTCAGGTCTATTTTGTCATTTAAAGCTTGTGTTTCCTTATTGATTTTCTGTCTGGATGATCTGTCCATTGGTGTAAGTGAGTTGTTAAAGTCTGCCACTATTATTGTGTTACTGTCGATTTCCTCTTTTATAGCTGTTAGCATTTGCCTTATGTATTGAGGTGCTCCTATGTTTGGTGCATATATATTTAGAATTGTTATATCTTCTTCTTGGATTGATCCCTTGATCATTATGTAATGTCCTTCCTTCTCTCTTGCAATAGTCTTTGTTTTAAAGTCTATTTTATCTGATATGAGTACTGCTACTCCAGCTTTCTTTTGACTTCCATTTACATGGAATATCTTTTCCCATCCCCTAATTTTCAGTCTGTACATGTCCCTAGGTCTGAAGTTGGTCTCTTGTAGACAGCATACATACGGGTCTTGTTTTTGTATCCATTCAGTGAGCCTGTGTCTTTTGGTTGGAGCATTTAATCCATTCACATTTAAGGTAATTATTGATATGTATGTTCCTATTACCATTTTCTTAATTGTTTTGGGTTTGTTTTTGTAGTTCCTTTTCTTCTCTTGTGTTTCCCACTTAGAAAAGTTCCTTTAGCATTTGTTGTAGAGCTGGTTTGGTAGTGCTGAGTTCTCTTAGCTTTTGTTTGTCTGTAAAGCTTTGATTTCTCCATCGAATCTGAATTAGTTCTTTGCTGGGTAGAGTAATCTTGGTTTTAGGTTCTTCCCTTTCATCACTTTAAATATATCATTGCCACTCCCTTCTTGCTTGTAGATTTTCTGCTGAGAAATCAGCTGTTAACCTTATGGGATTTCCCTTGTACATTATTTGTCTTTTTTCCCTTGTTGCTTTTAATAATTTTTCTTTGTTTTTAATTATTGTCAATTTGATTATTATGTGTCTTGGCATGTTTTTCCTTGAATTTATCCTGCTTGGTACTCTCTGCACTTCCTGGACTTGGTTGGCTATTTCCTTTCCCATGTTAGGTAAGTTTTCAACTATAATCTCTTCAAATATTTTCTCGAGTCCTTTTTCTCTCTTTTCTGCTTCTGGGACCTCTATAATGTGAATGTTGGTTCATTTAATGTTGTCCCAGAGGTCTCTTAGGCTGTCTTCATTTCTTTTCATTCTTTTTTCTTTATTCTATTCTGTGGCAGTGAGTTCCACCATTCTGTCTTCCAGGTCACTTACCCGTTCTTCTGCCTCAGTTATTCTGCTATTGATTTCTTCTAGTGTATTTTTCATTTCAGTTATTTTATTGTTCATCTCTGTTTGTTCTTTAATTCTTCTAGGTGTTTGTTAAACATTTTTTACATCTTCTCTATCTTTGCTCCCATTCTTTTTCCTAGATCATCTTCACTATCATTATTCTGAATTCTTTTTCTGGAAGGTTGCCTATCTCCACTTCATTTAGTTGTTTTTCTGGGGTTTTATCTTGTTACTTCATCTGGTACATAGCCCTCTGCCTTTTCATCTTGTCTATCTTTCTGTGAATGTGGTTTTCATTTCACAGGCTGCAGGATTGTTGTCCTTTTTGCTTCTACTCGCTGCCCTCTGGTGGATGAGGCTATCTAATAGGCTTCTGCAAGCTTCATGATGGAAGGGACTGGTGGTGGGTACAGCTGGGTGTTGCTCTGGTGGGCAGGGCTCAGTAAAACTTTAATCCACTTGTCTTGTGATAGGTGGGTCTGAGTTCCCTTCCTGTTGGTTGTTTGGCCTGAGGTGACCCAGCACTGTAGGCTACAAGCTCTTTGGTGGCGCTAATGGTGGATCTGGGAAGGCTCATGCCAAGGAGTACTTCCCAGAACTTCTGCTGCCAGTGTCCTTGTCCCCATGGTGAGCCACAGCCACCCCCCGCCTCTTCAGGAGACCCTCCAACAGTAGCAGGTAGGTCTGGTTCAGTCTCCTATGGGGTCACTGTTCCTTACCCCTGGGCCCTGGTGCATACACTACTTTGTGTGTACCCTCCAAGAGTGGAGTCTCTGTTTTCCCCAGTGCTGTCAAAGTCCTGCAGTCAAGTCTCACTAGCCTTCAAAATCTGATTCTCTGGGAATTCCTCCTCCTGTTGCTGGACCCCCAGGTTGGGAACCCTGATGTGGGGCTCAGAACCTTCACTGCAGTTGGTGGACTTCAGTGGTATAATTGTTCTCCAGTTTGTGCGTCGCCCACCCAGTGGTTATGGGATTTGATTTTATTGTGATTGCACCCCTCCTACCATCTCACTGCTGCTTCTCATTTGTCTTTAAGTGTGGGTATCTTTTTTGGTGAGTTCCAGTGTCTTCCTGTTGATGATTGTTCAGCAGTTAGAGGTGATTCTGGTGTTCTTGCAAGAGGGAGTGAGCACACGTCCTTCTATTCTGCCATGTTAAACCAGTCTCCGCCTCCCTTGGATTTTATCAATATGTTACAGTGAACATTGGCATTCAAGTATCTGAGTCCTTGTTTTCAATTCTTTTGGATATACCCAGAGGTAGAATTACTGGGTCATCTGGTAATTCTATGTTTAATTTATTGAGGAGCCACCAAACTTTTCTACTGCAGCTTAACAATTTTACATTCCCGCTAGCAATGTATGAGGGTTCTAATTTCTCTACATCTTTACCAACAGTTTTATTTATTTTGTTATTATTGTTATAGTCATTCTATTGATTGTGAAGTGGTATCTTATTGTGGGTTTTGACTTGTATATTCCTGAATAACAATGTTGGGTATCTTTTCATGTGCTACTTTCTGATGAACTGAGTATTTTTTCATTGTGGAGTGGTCATCTTCATCTCTGATAAGGTTTTCTGCTATTTGGTCTATAGCTAAATATTTGTTTTGGTTCATATTTGCATGCTATATCTTCCTTGATGCTTTAATTTTCAATCTTTTTCTATTCTTGTATTTCGTTGTGGATACTTTTTAAAATTATCTGACATTCTTTGTCTTTTATCTATAGGAGCATAGATCATTAATATTTAATATAATAACAGGTATCTGTGGGATTATATCTACATTTTTTTGTTCTTTCTCTTTGTTCCACCATTTGTATGATTCTCTTTTTCCTGTTATTTTGCTTCTTTTTTGGATGAATAACTTGTATCATTTCATGTTTTGTATATGTATTATTTCCCTTTGCTGCTGAAAGAAATTACCACAAATTTAGTAACTTAAGTAAAGAATAAATTTATTCTCTCACATTTCTGGAAGCCAGATATATGAAATCACTTTCATTGGGCTAAATTAAAGATGTCAGTAGGACTCATTACTTTTGGAGGTAATGAGGGGATAATCTGTTTTCTTGCCTTTTTTCACTTTTTAGTGTTCACCTGTATTCCTTGCATTTGGCCCCTACTCCATCTTCAAAGCACATCATTCCAATTTCTTCTTGTGTTATCACATAATATTCTCCTTTTCTGTAGTCAAATCTCTGAATCCTACCTTTTATAAAGACATTATATTTAGAGCCCAGCTGCATAATCCAGAATAATCTCCCCACCTCATGATCCTAAATTTAACCATATCTGCAAAATCCCTTTTGCCAAATGGGGTAACATTCACATATTCCAGGGATTAAGATTTATCTTTGGGGGTCATTTATTTAGAACTGTACTAGTACACAATTTATACAATCTGTTCCTATTTTCCACTGGTTCCCATGAAAGTTACAACATGTGTCCTTCACATAAAAAATCTAAAGTTAATCAAAAACCCTACTGTCCTTTTGTACAACATAGGGCCTTAGAACACTTTAGCTTCATTTCTCTTCTTCCAGCTTGTATATCTGTGTATTTAATTCAATTATTTTATTCTATAAAACATTAAAAAAATATTTTATATAGTCAATCTTCTTTTAGATTTATCTATATATATTTACGATTTATTTTGCTTTTCATTATTTCTTGTAACTCAGACCTTTCATCTGGATCACATGCCAAAGAACTTCCTTTTTGAGGATCATATAGTGGCAAACTTTAAAAATATACTTGTTTGTTTGAAATATCTTTAATTCTTCTAACCTTTTGGTAGATATTTTTGTTGAGAATAGAATTCTAGGTTGCAAATGTAGCCTTCCAGCATGTTGAAGATATAAGCAGTCTGTCTTCTGGCTTCTGAAGTGGCTCTTGATAAGTCAGCTATCAGACTAATAGATGCTTCTTTGAAGGCAGTCTATTTCCCCCCTTCCCCAAGACGCTGTCAATATCTTTTCTTCATCTTTAGTGTTTCAATGTCATTATGTCATATAAGAATGGATTTGTGTAATTCTTCTTTCATACTCCATGGGCTTCTTGAATCTGAGAAATTGCATTTTTATCTGTTTTGGAAAATTCTCAGAAACTATCTCTTCATATATTTCTTGTGTTCCATTCTGTGTTTTCATTATGTAACTTGGAATAGATACCCATTAGACTTTCCTTTCCTCTCCTCCATGTCTCTTTTTCACTCTCTTGTATTTTCCATCACTTCTTTAATCTTTGTGGTGCATTCTGAATAATTTCTTTTGAACTATTTCTGTTTTCAATTGTGACTAATATGTTATAAACCCTGTACATTGAATTTTTTCTTTGAGATAGGTAAATTTCATTTTTTGGAATTTCTAGTCTGTTTATTTTTTCCCCTATTAGTTATTACAAAGGTTTCCTTTTATTTTCTTAAACATTATAAAACATGTTTAAAATAATTTGCCTTTGATAATTGTGAAAGTATCAAAAATTTTTGAAGTTTGTGTGAATTTGTTTCTGCTGGTTTATTTTTATCTGTTTTTTTGGATGATTTTCCTCATAGTGCCTTGTTTCCTCCTGGGCTCATTTATGGCTATGAAATGCTTAGTATTCATAGAAAAGTATTTGTGAGCATTCTTTGAGGCTTAGGATGAGTTGCTTTTATTTCCAGAGCCTTTGAATTTGCTAATTCCAGGCACCAAGGGGCCCTTCTTATCAAGGACCACTTTTACCTTGACTGTACTTGAGATTTCGAACTGCAAAGATGAGATGAATTTTAGCCATAAATAAGCTTGATGTTTACCCATAGGCCTAAAGTTCTTGTGGAATCATTTCCACACAACATCCACCTTCCTCAACATCAGAGTCAAGGCAAGTTTCCTTGCATTTGCCTGGGGTTGGGACAGGATTTATGGGTTTATTTAGGTTATTCCTGCCTGAATGAATTGCCCTTTGAGGCACAGATTTTATTGCTCCTGAGCTTTTATCACTCTATTCTAACCTCTGGGAGACTCTCAAAATCTAAGTGTTTCACAGGTTTGGCAAAAGCTCTTAGAACTAAAGTGGTTGGAGTCCTGTCTTTGCTTAGATTTTAGCACAGTGATTCCTAAGTCTCTTGTCAGCTCTATATTATTTTAGGAAGATTCATAGAATATTTTAACCTGAATCTTTAATTATTTGTTAGCAGAATGTTGATACAAATATGTGACATATCAAATTCACAGAAAGAGAAAATGTTTTCTATGTCTCTTAACTTTCTTTTATAGTTTCCTTCTCTTGCTCTGTGTTTCACTTAGTGTAATTTCTGATCTAGTTTCCATTTCTCAACGTCTGTCTTTAGGTATGTTTAAATAGTTGTTCAACTTTCCCATTGATTTTGGGGGGGGATGTATATAAGTACCTTAGAGTATAAACCAAAGATGTTAAGTATGGTTGGATGAGTTTTGACAGATGTACACTCTTGTGTAATCACCACTGCAATTAGGATCCAAAACGTTTTCCATACCCCCAGTAAATCCTAAATTCTGTTGTGCCTCTTTCCATTCAGTGATCCTGTTCCATTCAGTGATCCCATTCAGGCCACACTGTTCTAATATTGACAACCAAAGTTTAGTTTTGTCTCTTCTGCTCTCAAATTTTATATAAATGGTATTGTAATGTATTTTATATAAATGGTATTATAAAGTTTATATGTTTTATATAAATGGTATATATTATTTTATATCTGGCTACTTACACTAAGATTCATACATATTATTGTGTTTGTTGGTACTTCATTCCCTTTTGTTTTGAGTAGCATTTCATTGCTTGAATGTGCAACAACAATATCTTTATCCCTTTACCTGGTAATGGACATCTGGGTTATTTCCACATCTTTGCTATTATAATGCTTCTTGTTTAATTTCTTTTGGTGGAACTATGTTATTATTTCACTTGTATTATTACCTAAAAGCAGAGTTACTAGGGCAATTTACTTGAAAAATCATTCACCAAACGTTTTCCAAATTTGATCAAAAACAAAAGCAAACAGAGCTCTAACAAAATCAGTGAAAAATACACAGGGTAAGTACAAATAAAACCATATAATAACTAACTAGTTTAAAATAAAAGATAAAGAACATATCTCAAAGGTAGCCAGAGGGGGAAAAAAACTTTACCCGCAAGGAAAAGCAAAATTGAATTGTCATAAGAAAAACTGAATGAAAAAAGACAGAGGAATGACATCATTACAATGCTGAAAAAACTGGTCACATAAATTCTATATCTAAGAAAAAACTGTTTTGTAAAATTAAAGTGAGTTATAGATTTTTCAAATATACAAAAGTTGGAAGAATTTGTCAGTGGGATATCTGTACTACAATACATGCTAAAGGCTAATGCGCTTGCTGAGGCAACTGTGGTAACCACTGCCTGGCCACCTCACTGCCACCTGCTCAGCTGCCTAAACCATGGACATGCCACTGCCTCTGTGTGTATGTCCTAACCCATCACCTTCATAACCTTCCAGTACCAGCTGTTCTGCTACTTCTTTCTTTGGAATAGCTTAGTTTTACTTCCTATGTTCTTAATTCCACCTTAACTTTTTTTCTTTAAACATTGAATACTGTTAAATATCGTAACTGAGATCTTGGGTCATTTAAAGAAATTTATTCTTTGTCGTTTGTGCCGAATCGTGTGGTGGTTTGTTTCCTTTTGTGTTTCTTTTTTTTTTTTTTTTTTTTTTTGCTGT
>NC_041229.1:50580970-50625655 GCF_002837175.3 Physeter macrocephalus
ATGGCCCACGGGCCCAGCCGCTCCGCGGCACGTGGGATCTTCCCGGACCGGGGCACGAACCCGTATCCCCTGCATCGGCAGGTGGACTCTCAACCACTGCGCCACCAGGGAAGCCCCCTTTTGTGTTTCTTAATATTTTATTGGTTCAGTGGAATCAGAATGCACCCTGGGGGCATGAATTAATGATGCTTTCCTTCAGAGGGTTTCATTTGTTTCTGTTGGGAACTGCTGGGCATTGCTGATTTAGTATCGCATTAGTCTTCTTTGAGGGTCTGGGCTTAAAGTAGGGGACTCCCAGATTCATCCTGTCCAACTTCATGTGGACTCAAGTTAACACAGCCTTGATTTAGGCATTTATCCTGAGATAACCTGATTTCCATGTTCTTTTACAGTCCATCACTCTCAAATCTTGTTTTAGCTCTCTGTTGCTGTTGTTGTTCTCCCTTTCTTCCTTCTTTTATTCTTTCCTTTCTTTTTTCCCCTTACTTCCTTATGTGTTTTCAGTTTATTATAAAGTTTCTTTCAGTGCATCTAGGAATTAGCTATATTGTCATGGGAGGTTCCTTTGAAACTATCCTATTGCAGAGAGTCGCTGATAAGAGCCTAATCTCTAGGCTGGGGATGTCACTCCTCTGCATTTAGTCTCAGTTTTCCCTTTGTGAAATGGAGACATGAATAAGGCGCCAAGATGATGCTGAGGGTTTTTGAGGCAGTGTTTGTGAACTCACTTTGCAACCATTGGTTACATAGCAGTTAGCATGTAGAAGGTGTCCAGTTATTCCTTGTCAAATGAACCAGTAGATGAACAGAAAGGCTTTACCTCCTGTGGACCTAGAGGCAAAAATTACAGAATGTTTTGCAGTTTTCCTCCCTCACTGGAGAGAGTCTTGGCAATGCTGTCCCCCTCCCTGTGAAGACATGCTGGGGGCTTCCCTGGTGGCGCAGTGGTTGCGCGTCCGCCTGCCGATGCGGGGGAGCCGGGTTCGCGCCCCGGTCTGGGAGGATCCCACGTGCCGCGGAGCGGCTGGGCCCGTGGGCCATGGCCGCTGGGCCTGCGCGTCCGGAGCCTGTGCTCCGCAACGGGAGAGCCCACGGCAGAGGGAGGCCCGCATACCACAAAAAAAAAAAAAAAAAAAAAAAAAAGACATGCTGGGAGCAAACTAGAAACAAAAGGAAAATGTGAAGAGAATGTTGCTTGTGTATATGGGATTCTACTGAGAATGCTTGAGAAGGGTAAATGGATGAGGATGTAAGAAACGTGCTGACAGGATAAAACACAAGGTGACTAGTGAACCTGAGAACAGCTGTGAAAGGAATGAACACAGAACAATAACAATCATCAGTTGCCAGAGGAGAAAATACTGAAATAGTTGTATATTGTTTTTCATTTCAAGCCCCTATTGTGTGAGAAGCAGCTGTATGTGGTACACACACTCTACTTGCCTCACTCTTTCCTCATTGATAAGCCATCAACCATTGTTTTCCTAGATGCTGTTTGCATAATATAACTTTTATTAACTTAAAAAAAAAACACTAGCAGGCTCTCTTACACACATTGTTTTAATTAATACTTAAAACAACACAGTGAAATGAGTACTTTTTAATCCTCCTTTTTTTTTTTCCAGTTAATAGAATTGAACTTAGCTTCTTAAAATTATTTCCTTTGATTTTAAGACAAGGTTCAGAGTCTTCCCAGTAGCATTATTTCCTTAGATTGTCTCCTTTGGACCCACAGCTCAGATTTCTCAGCAATAATGGCATAAAACAGATTCCACCTTTTATAAGCCTGGATTCTATGATGAATTTTTATGTCTTACATGTATCAAGAGGGATTGGGCAGATCTTTAGCGTTTGGAGTTTAATTATTGGTCTGGTTGCTTTTATGGTCTGTTATAGCCTTTCTCTTTGGTTGACAGATGTTTTCAAGAATGTGCTTTTTACTTACTTTCTTTATGCCTTTCTGCAATAATAAATCAAAACCAATTCAGGAGACTTGAATCTTAATGAGAAAACATAGAGAACTAAAAAGTTGTGTTACTATACAGAATGCATGCCATGAAAACCAGAGGTTTCACAGCTCTGAGTTTGGTAGAAGTAACCTGAGAGAGGAAAGAAATGATCCTTTATGCAATTTAGTGTCCACAGGGTAAAAAACATGGTTTGCAAGTAACTCACATATTACTGAAATTTCTCTTGTTTTTCCTCATAGAAAGAATATTGTATAACGTGGTGAACAACACACTCAAAATCATCCCTCAAGAAAATACAGCTTGTGTTAATGAGGCTACTTTTTTACTGTACCCTTCGGGGGCTTTATGATAAAACATAAAAATACAGCACATTTCAGTGAAAACAATTCTATAAGGGCAAATACGATGCAGTCCAGATGTGTAGCTCCCACATCTAATATAAGAGTGTGTGTGTGTATATGTACGTGTATATATGTGTGTGTGTGTATAAACACCTATATATGCATATATGTATATATATTGGGTTGGCCAAAAAGTTTGTTCAGGTTTTTCATAGCATCTTACGGAAAAGCCCGAGTAAACTTTTTGGCCAACCCGATAAATTTAAATTTACAAAAAATTTAAAAATAGTTATTTAAAGTGTATATTTTGATGAGTTTTGACATCTTTATATACTCCTATATCCATATATTCACCACAAGCATTTCTGTCACCTCCAAAATTCCTGTGTCCTATCCTAGTGAGACTCCCTCACCCTGTCTAAGCCACCACTGATATGCTTTCCATCTCTAAAGATTTAGATTTGTTTCTGTTAGAGTTTCATGTAAATGGAATCATAAATATGCACCATTTTGTGTCTGGCTACCTTTGGTCAGCGTAGAGCTTCTGAGACTCATCCATGTTGCTGTGTTTATCTCCAGTTTGTTCATTTTTTTGCTGAACATTTAGTATTCCATTGTGTAACTAGGCCACATTTTAAAGCCCAATAGAAGTTTCTTTACCTAGAATGTCAATGACCTGATCCATTTGGGCTGAACATTTTTTGAATACAGTTTTAATATATTAATTCTCCAAATGAAATGTTTTTATTATGCAGCATATTTATATGCTAATATAGCAAAATATTAAAATACATTGTTTGGTCATTGTAGGCTAAAATCTCAAGAAAATAGGTGGCAAATACTCTCACATTTCAAAGTGAGGTGCAAACCTGAATGGAACTTACAAAGCAGGCGGTCAAGAACTGATTTTTTCACTTTTAGTTCACTTGCCACCTCAGTTATCCAAAAGGCATTAGAGAGACCAAGACAGTAGTTGGGAATTCAAGCTGCAGGTTTTTCAAGAGTGGGGTTAGGTAGTCCTTTGGACTCGTGGAGCAGTGGAGTCAGTAATTCTCCCTTCTCTTCATGCCAAATGAAACTTCAAGACCACTTGGAAAACTTGATCCTTTGCCCCTGGAGTCTGTCAAGATGCAAAATCTGGTACTGGACCTATGCCCAGGAGGTCTAAAAGTGAAGGGTGAGGCTGGACTGGCCTGGGTAGTAGCTGCATTTTAGAAATTTTAGAAGTACCTGTGCTGTGCTCTTACCAATGGTGAGCCAAGGTATGTTTTCTGAGGGTCAAAAGTGTGTGTATCTGTGATATCAGCTGTGGGGTGGGGGTAGTGTGAGGAGGGAGAAGGGAGGGAGAGAGAAAGAAAGAAAGAGAAAGAGAACACCTGAGGTCATGTTAAAGGGACATTGCCCAGGGGGTTGCCTGGAGGGATGCTGGAACACCAACAATCAATAAAAGAGATTATACGTGGAAATTTTCCGGTACAGCCAGAGGTTGAATGAGGGTGTATTATCCATGTTAGGGAATGTAGGAAAAGACTGCAACACTTGAATGAAGGGGCTTCTCCACAGAACCCATGAAAGCATTCCATGAGAAAAAGATCCGCTTAAAAATCTAAGTTCAGAGAGCCCAGACATGAGCATATGGCATGCCAGTCAACTAAGACCTTTCTGCCTCCAAACCTCTTATACCTCCCCCATCTTCAACCCTGGAGCTGGCAGAAGCAACCGGGTAAATAGGGAAAGAAGAATAAAAGCACAAAGTAGAAAATAAACAAAACACATACATTTAAAGCGGGTCTAAGCTGGGAGAGGGCAGAAATTTTAACTCTAAATGAAGCCTAGATTTTATTTATTTTATTCTTACACCTTTGGATATAGAACTACTGAGTGATGACGGCTTTATGATTTAGAAACAGCATACAAGGAGCAGTTATGAAATAGGCTGGCAGAGGATATCTTAATGGGCAGTGGGGAAGAAAAGGATAACACTTATTGTTTTCCTCCTGATTGCATTCCGTTAAGCCCATCTTTTTTTTTTTTTGAGGCCAAATATATTTTAATGAATTCAAATATCTTCCAATTCAACAGTGTCAGAATCTTCCAGAATATTTTAGGGATAGATTTCTCATCGGAGTGTGTTAAAAATACGATACTGCACATCAAACCACAGAATATTTATTGAATAATAAACTTGTGGCACACAATCCAGCTGCATTGGTTTTCTTTGCATTCATTCATTTTCCAGTTGGCAACTTCCATCACATTAGCAGAGTAACCAGTAAGTTGTCTTCTATTTTCTAAAAGGTTTTTCCCATCATTATCTGCATCACTCAGAGTCTTAGAGGTACAAAAGCTGAGTTTAGGGAGTTGCTAAAATTCACCTGTCAGACCAAACTGAGATTGGTCCTTGGCTGCTTGTTCCCCCATTTGAGCCTAAGTCTCTAGCCTGGACACAACTCTTTCATGGGCACAACTAGGGAACAGAAAAATGGCAACAGTTCTATAGCTCATAATATAACCAGTCTGAAGGGTTTCCCTACTCACAGACCCCTTTATTTACTGCAAGTTAAGCCTCACTGTTAAACAATACATTCTGAAACTATGAAACTGGGCGTGATGCCTAACACAACACAGCATCACAACTGTGACGGCACCAGGGTGGCTTGAGGATTGGGTGCAATGAAACAGGGAAGGTTCAATCGCCACCCTTACTATTTCCTGTCTTCTTCCCATCCTCACACCAGATCGTTCCTACCATCCCCGTGAGGCTGTCTTGCCTGGCTGCAAGGTTTTAAAACACCAAAGACAAAATTATGAGTGATTACTTACAGGTACATCAGTATATGTATTTACGTACCCAAGCACTGGAAGGGAACACAGAATACTAAAGACAATTGATGGGGTAAGACTGTGGGTAATTTTTCTTTCTTCTTCTTTTTTAACTGTTGCATTTGTGCAATAAATTAAGAAGGAGGGAAAATCTAATCAGAGCAACAGGTGAGGAGGAGGGAAACAAGGTAAGTCTCCTTGGAGAACAAAAAAGTATATTTCAAATACAATAGCCCTCCCATTTGACTTATGGCTCAGGTGACTAAAACACAGTTTGAAGCAGTAACTCTAATAGGCTGAAAATAAAATACTTTTAGCCCTTTTATTCTTCCCTCCTCTTTCCCAAAGAACATGCTACTGAAGCTATTCTTTGGCAGATCTTTCCTGAAAAAACCTTGATGAAAGATATGATAAACTTCTGAAATAAATTAATATATTTTCTTTCATTTACTCAACAAGCATTTGTTGAGTATCTACTCTGTGGAGGAGACAGGAGAATCCAATGAAAATCCACAATATTCATATATCACAAAATTGCTGCATTTAAACTACCTTGCCTACTGAATGAAAATCAGAGGACAAACCCATTCAGTCTCTAGGAACCAGTAACAAAAAGTAATGTTCTTAGAGGACAAAATTTTTATTTAAAAAATTTTTTTTGGCCACCTGCACAGCTTGTGGGATCTTAGTTCCCCGACCAGGGATTGAACCCGGGCCCTCGGCAGTGGAAAACACCGAGTCCTAACCACTGGACCACCAGGGAATTCCTGAGAACAAAATTTTTAAATGGGGAATATAAATTTAGGTTTTATTACACAGGGAAGTGGATGGATTATGACTCACAAATTTGGGACCTAGTTTCCTTTTAACTTTTGGAAATAATACATTTATTAGGCTAGGCAACAATGATGATAAATCGAAATCACTTCAAATTCAGGGATCATAAATGTTGCTACATGCCAACTGGCTGTTTGGTTCATTAATTGTGGGTTAAAGTTAGACATTTTCCTAGAACATATGTTAAGTAGTAAAAATTTTATCTATACTTTGATAAAATATATAAAGTATATTCTCACTGCCTTGTTTTAAAACATTTTTTCTTTTATTTTTTTTGAAGAGTACACTGCATCCATCCAACCCCACAAATTACAACATCCCAACACATGCAAAATTCCTGCGTTCCCAAAGCGCCCCGAAAGATATTTATTTATTTATTTAAAAAATTTTAAATTTTTTATATTTTTTCAATATCCACTAGCCATTGCGTGACACACCAGCCGCCTCCCCAAGGAGCTTGAAGGTGAGGGGAGATGCCCAGTCTGGCCCACCACTTCCAGAGGCCCAGGCCAGCCAGGGAGCCCTCAGGTTTGGGGACAGTCCCACCAGCCACTTGCTATTCATGCTTCCCCAGGAGTTGCTGAAACCCAGGTCACAGTTTGCCGTGGACTTGCAGACAACGGCGTCCAGAGGGCTCGTGTTTTACACAGGCACTAAGGACTCCTTTATGGCTCTGGTCTTTGCACTGGGCGCAGGAGGGAAAAAACTGAAGCTCTAAAGCAAAGTTCAGTGACGGGAAGTGGCACACGGTGGCATTTGGGCAAGATGGAGAAAGGGGCGCTTGGTTGTGGATGGTCTGAGGGCCCGGGAGGGAAGTTTGCCCGTAAATTCCACCGTCAGCCTCAGAGCACCAGTTTACCTGGGATCGTCTCCATTAGGAAAACCAAAGACCCTCCCCCAAAAGAGCTTTGTGGGATACCTGAGGAACTTTCAGTTGGATTTGAAACCCCTGGACATCGCTTCTGCAAGCTTTGGGGTGTCTCCCTGCTTGGATGGCTCTTTGGAGAAAGGCATCTATTTTTCTCAAGAAGGAGGTCATGTCATCCTAGCTAACTCCGTGCTTTTGGGGCCAGAATTTAAGCTTGTTTTCAGCATTCGCCCGAGAAGTCTCACTGGAATTCTAATTCACATCGGAAGTCAACCCGGGGAGCACTTAAGTGTTTATATGGAGGCAGGAAAGGTCACGGCCTCTGTGGGCAGTGAGGCAGGTGGGATCCTGACATTGGTCACACCAAAGCAATCTCTGTGTGATGGACAGTGGCACTCAGTGACAGTCACCATAAAACAGCACATCCTGAAACTGAAACTGGACGCAGACTACACTTCCACCGCTGGATGGCACCCCATCCCCACTGCCCGCACGCAGGAGCATCTGCACATTGGAGGTGTCCCAGCTAATTTGAAAACCCTGAAGCTTCCTGCGTGGAAATCCGTTCTTGGCCGCCTGAAGAATATTCAAGTCAACCACATTCCTGTCCCTGTCACTGAAGCCACAGAAGTTCGGGGGACTGTCAGTCTGAATGGCTGTCCTGACCACTAACTCAAACCCATCACAAGGCAAGGAAGTTCACCTCCGGAAGCACTGATTACCCAACGCCCCTCCCTCTCCCCTCTCAAGGTCGTTCTTAAGACACCATCCCGATGGGTTTATTAGCAAATCTCATTTTTAATTCCAACCACACATACCCATCACTTTGGCATTCAGTGCTACATATATATTTTACATAAAAATCCCATTTCTTGAAGAGGATGAACAAATCCTTACATGCTTCTGGTAATATCATTTTCCACTAAAAGTTTGATGTCTTTTAAAGAACATTATTTTCCATCTTTCAAAGCACTTCAAAAACACAAAAATTCCACATGTGCCAAGATGCTACAATCCATGGGGTTAAAAAATGCAGTGTACTCCCCCCAAAAAAAACTTTAAAAAAAATAAACTTTAAACTATTATAAAGAGAGAGGGAATTTTATAACAGCAAAGTCAGAAATTCCCCATCACTCAGATAATTTAAATTTATCCTAGGCACATAATAATGCAGCTCAAAACAACCTTAACAAAAACAGCCAAAACTTCTACTATCCCCTCCCCCTTCGCTCGTATGTCCTAACAACTAAACTTTAACAAAAGGAGGGAAGGAAAAAGATCACGATCTCACAGTCCCAGAATTTTCCATTTCTCCCAAACTTAAAAGCCAACAGTAGCCATAAAAAAGTGAGAAAGTGAGGGGCTCTGTATGAAGTTACAGATTAAACTGAATGACAGATGTAAAAAATAAACTGAAAAGTTTAACAATGCTTAAAATGAAATCTGCTTATTACAAAGGACAGACTTTAAAAACATTTAACATCATTTTAGCTTCATCCTTATGAAGCAACCAAGTTAAAACAATGACTCATTATATTTTTCCTTATTAAATTCCTGACCATTGTTGACTCCCATCCATTTCTAGTATTCAAATAATGATCTAAACACAGCTCAGATGGAAATAATGTACTTACATTGGCACAACAGAAGACTTCCCAATATTTTATATTTGAAATAACCTTTTTTTTTTTTTTTTTTTTTTGCGGTACGCGGGCCTCTCACTGTTGTGGCCTCTCCCGCTGCGGAGCACAGGCTCCGGACGCGCAGGCCCAGCGGCCATGGCTCACGGGCCCAGCCGCTTCACATTTTCAATGCAACAAGTCTGTGGGTTAGTTTGCTTTTTGGTTTGTTTGTTGGTTTTGGGGTGGAGGTAGGGTCTAAAATCAAATCACATTACTTCCAGTGCTGCCAATAATATTGTAATATACAAGTCAACCTTCAAATTCCAGATTTGCTTTTTTCAGCCATGCCTTCATTTTGTTAACAAAAGTGGCCTCCTGTGTGTTTTTATCAAACCCATTTATAACACCTTCAACATAGAGGAATGATAATTTCTCCCAAGTTCAGTTGGTATGGGTTGGGGAGTGGGCACCATGTAGAGCTAATGGGAGCCCTGGCCCGTGGTGTGAGAGTGCAGTTGCTCACCTCACCAGCACCTTCTCTCAATGCCACCTCCCCCAACACAGTAGAGTTTCATTCATAATTTGGATTTTTAAACCAGAAGGTTGTTTTGGTCAATCCAAAATAACCCGAAGAGCTTGCTAAAGTTATGTCAATAAGCAGCTGTTTATAGGACTGAAAGAATTAAATAGAAGGCACAGTAGCACTCTAAAGCTTTTTCAGATCATGATCATCATTTTGTGTGTATATATGGAACCCAAACTTCCTTTTTTGTTGTTAAAAATGTCTGATGAACAATCAGAAAATCCTTATTTGTCCTCTTTCCCTTTAGTTTTTCTGTATACCATCTCTTGAAAACTGGCCAGAATCTTGTTTTCTCTCTCTCCTCTCTCTTCTTGGTTAAAGGATGCAAGAGCTCTCTTCTCATCAGCACTATAGATCTGGTTGTCTTTTCGCAGTCGCACAGCGTCCATTCGGCGATGCCTGCTACCACTCATTACGTAACCCGAGCATTCAAATGATGCAATTTCTTCACTTGTCAAGCCAATTTCACCTCTTCGTGGGATACGTTTTCCAGCTTTTACATATTCAGCCATAGCTGCACCTTCACCAGGTAACAGAGCATGGCCATAGTTCAAAGTTTATCATCTTGAGAAGCAAGTGTTTTGGGAGCCTCTGGGCCAATCATATCTGAGGGTTCTTCAGGCTTTGATCGATCCTTCCAGGGATTCTCCAGAAACTCTTCTTGGGACTCTTTAGAACTTGAATCACTGGAATCTTTTCTGCTCTTCTTAGACTTCTTTTTCTTATATTTCTTCAATCTGCTTTTCTTCTTCTTTTCCTTTTTCTTGGCTTTCTTTGATCTCCTTTTTGTATCTTCATCACTGGAGTCTATTTCAGAATCAGAGTCACTGTCACTATCATCAGAATACTTCTTGTGTTTTCTTTTAGATGATTTTTTCTTCCTCCTTTTCCTGGATCTTTCTTTTGAATGACTAGACTTCTTCTTCTTCTTTTCTTCTTCTGAAGTAGAAGCTGAAGTGGTGCTTTTCTTTGGCTCTTCATCCTCTACTGGTGTATGTTCATCAGAGTCTGGTTCTGGATTCTTTGGAGAAAGTCCCCATACTTCAGGAGCTCCCGGTTCTCCAATCCTCTCTCTCACTTAATCTCTTCTGCCGCAGGCTCTCTTCCCTCTCCTTGTCCAGGACGCTAGGCCATGGCTTGTCGCTCCCGTAGGGGCGTGAGTAGCCACCATAATAGGTGGACGAGGAGGCCGAAGCGAAAGCGGCGCCCCGCGGTGCGGAGGGCCGCTCTCGAGAGCGTGACCGCGAGCGGGAGGGGTAGGACTGGTTTCGGGAGCCTTGGCAGGGGCCACTCAGTTGATGGCTAAGGCCATTCCGGTCCCCGGACGAGAGCAAGAGTGCGAGCGAGAGCGGCAGCCCCGCGGGGAGTGAGAGGATTTGCTGGGCTTAGGGCTCTTCCCGGAGCCCGAGGTTTCCCACTCCGGGCTGCGGGAGCCAGACACCGGAGCCATAGCTGTTGCTGGGTCTCTGAAGCCGTGGGAGAGGGGGGCGCTCTCGAGATGGGAAGATGTCCGTTGCCTTCGCTCCCAGGACCAGCAGCCGCGACACCACCCGAACCCGAGAAAACCTTGGAAGCAGTTCCGAGTACGTTGGCAAATTCCTTCCGTTAAGCCCATCGTGTTCAAAATTCATGTCATTTGAGTATAATTCTATTGTGTATAGTAAAAGATAGCAATTTATTTTCTAAAATAGAGTTTACTGGCCAAAACACAAAATGACTAACCATAGGTACCAGTAGTGTGTTATCAGTATGAAAGCATTGCTATGATCTCTTATGAAACACACTATCATATCCATGTAACAGGTAACCACTATGCCATCATCAATGGGTTATTCACAGCCTGGTAGATCTACCTATTTTCATATACCATACAGTACAGCAAATAATGATTTAATTTTTAAAAATGACTTAGTTAATAAAATGAATGATTGTGAAAATAATATCTTTTAGAAGAATTTACAGTTTGAAATATTCCAGTGGGTAGCCCCCTAGATATGTAATCTTCTTTTGTATCTAGAGTAATTTTCTAGGTAATTCTCCAGAACTATCAGCTCTGATAATGATACATACTGGCTGACAGAGAGTGTTTACAATGGCAATAGGTGTTTCTAGGTAAGCAGCTGGGATTCTTGCTCCACGTGGGTGGATGAATTGTGGTTTGGGGTGGTTCATTTGATTTGGAGCAGAACCCCAAGCAGCAATTGGCTTCATTTCATGGCAAGAATAAGGTGGCAAGAGGTAGGTGAGCTACAAGGTCCTTGATCGAGTGAAGGGACTGGAGTGCCCAATCACAGAGGAGTCAGAAGATAACTAGGTCCAGGTAGACATGCAGGTAATTGTTGTCCACTTCACATGCTCTAGATACCAGGAGTGATGTAGCAGAAGTAATTGCAGAAACCACTTATTATATGTGGGGAATTAAGATTTCATCTCTATCATGTCACCAATAGTGCTTTTTCAAGGTCATTCATAACGTTCGGGTGGAAGAAGCCAGTGATCTTCTCTCAGTCCTCGTGTTACTGTCTTATTTTCATATTTTGATACATTTGATCTTTCCTTCCTTGAAACATTTTGTTCACTGTGCTTTTCTGGTACACATTTTCAGGGTCCTCCTTCTATCTTAATTGCCATTCCTTCTCTGTCTCCTTTACTGTTTTGGAGTGGCTTATATTGGATTTTTTTTTTTTCTGGAAAAAAAATGGGAATGGCATAGGTCTCCATCTGCATACTTATTTTATTCTCTAACCAAATGTATTCTCTAACCATCCCATGTTTTTAAATACCGTATATTCACTGACAAACATCCCAATGTATCTTTATCCTTGACCTTTCCTTGAATTGTAGTATCATATCCAACTGCCTGCTCAACATGCCACCTGGATGATGTTTACCTTCAAACCTGCTATTCCCCTGGTCTCCTTTTTTCAGTAAATGGTAACTTTAGTGCTCAGAGTAGAAAAAAATGTAAGGTCATTCTGGCATCCTCTTTTTCGCTGACATTGTACATCTGTTATGGGCTGAACTGTGTCCCTGCAAAATTCATTTGTTGAAGCCTTAACCCCTCAGTACCTTGAAATGTGGCTGTATTTGGAGATAGGACCTTCTTTAAAGAGGTAATTAAGGTAAAATGAGGTCACGTGGGTGGGCCCTAATTCAATATGATTGGGATCCTTATAAGGAGAGATTAGGACACAGACACTCACATAGGAGAGACAGTGTGAAGACACAGGGAGAAGATGGCCATCCACAAGCCAAGAAGAGAGACCTCAGAAGAAATGAATCCTGCTGACACCTTGTTCTTGAACTTCCAGCCTCCAGAACTGTGAGAAAATAAATTTCTGTTGTTTAAGCCACCCAGTCTCTGGTATTTTGTTGTGGTAGCCTTAGAAAGCTAATACAACATCGAATCCATCAGCAAATTCTCTTGTTTCTAATTGAAAACATATCTCCCAAATCTGATCATTTTCCACCACCTCCTGTGTTCCTCTCATGGTCCAAGTCACCACAACTTTTAATTGGCTACTCTAATACCTTCTCAACTGAAAACCCTATTTTCTTTCTTTCCCTTTTAAATTATTTCTATTCAGCAGCCAGAGTGGTTCACCAAAACCTTCTCATGGCTTCCCAGAATAAAATAAAACATTCTTACTCTGGATTATAAGGCCTTACATGATTTGTTTTCACTCCCTTCCAACCCCCTCAGTATCTTTCATTATCTTTCACCACTTTCTTCGTGGCTTCCTCCTTTCTCCTTCCTGTTTCTTGAGTACTTCACCGCTCATCTCTCTGCCTTACCGAACCTTCCTCTCTTACTTTCTATAAGTCTTTGCTCAAATATTGTCTCACTAAAGGGAAGTTCATGATTACACCATGTAAAATGGCATTCCCGTTCCAGTCACTCTCAATCTCCTTTCACGCTTTATTTTTCTTTGTAGCACTTCTCAAATTAAATACTTATTAATTGTAGTCTGCCCCTCTAGAATGTAAACTCCAACATTGGCAGGAATTTTATTTTATTTAACTGCTTCATTGTCGGCCCTTATCATAGTACCTAGCACATGGTCAGTGCTCAATAAATACTTGCTGATAACTGAATTAATGTCTACTGCTGTGCTTACTACAAGACTGACTCAGGAAAGGGACATAATGGTATACTGAGGGCATTCGTGCTTGTGTTTGGGACAAAATGCAAAACTCAGGGAATGACGTTGAATTGTAAACACAGTTTTGATAGGTTAAATAAGTCTTCAAAATTGAACAACTCAAAATGGTTATTCAAATAACTATTTGCTTGCTCCTACAGAATATCTACAGAAGGTTACTGATAATGCAGTACTCTTGGTTGATTTGCCAAAGGTATTATTTTTGTAGGGATTGTTCTAGTTTCTGCACCCACATGTTTCTTTTTCCCTTTTGTTTATTCTGGTTATTTATTTTCTCTTCTTTCCATTTCAGTACAGTGAAATTTGATCTGTGTGACCCTAGAAAACAGAACAGGGATCAGTGCATGGAGAAAAGATTCTGTCTCAACTTTAGAAAACCCTTTCTAGAAGTCGGAGCTTCCCAGGGATAGCTAGCCTTAGCAGGTGGTATATTCTCTGTCAGTGTTAATGTTACCATTGGAGGAAAATTGGTGGGAGAGTTGCAGAGTGGGACAAAAGTACTGAATTTTTATTTTAGATAGCCTTATTTTTTTATTATTATTATTATTATTTTTTTTTTTTGTGGTACACGGACCTCTCACTGTTGTGGCCTCTCCCGTTGCGGAGCACAGGCTCCGGATGCGCAGGCTCAGCGGCCATGGCTCACGGGCCCAGCCGCTCCGCGGCATGTGGGATCTTCCCGGACCGGGGCATGAACCCGTGTCCCCTGCATCGGCACGTGGATTCTCAACCACTGCGCCACCAGGGAAGCCCTAGATAGCCTTATTTTAACTGATCCTTTTACCAGCCTTTTTAGGGGAAGGGGTATTGAAAAGATACCAAAAACAATACAACCATTAACATTGATGGAATACAGTATAGTCATATAGCCATTTATTTATATTCATGCTTTTTCTCTGTTAGTAGATCACAAACCAGTTTAGTGACTAAATTTGTTAAGTGAGCAATAATGATGGTTGTGACACCAAGGCTATGGTATCAATGATGACAGGTTTCTTAAAAAAATAATTTTTATTGGTTTTCAAAAATTATGAATACACAATGTCTAGTCTTGAAAACTGGAAAATGTAAATTAAATTAAATGACCCATAGATAGCGAGAATTAGCCTTTGGTGCCCTGGATCTTTCTCCCATGCAGTAAAGAATTTATTTTCTTTGTCTTTTTTTTTTTTTTTTTGTAAATTAAGGGCGAGGGATCTAAAATCAGACACACAGTGGTTCAAATCATGGCTCCAACACTTACCAGCCATAGGAGAATTTTCGTTATTTAATTCCTATGAACCTGAGATTCCTTATTTATAAATGGGGGCTAATAATAGTACATATTCCAACTTATTCTATAGAGTCATATTGAGAATTATTTGTTGCAAAATATATAAAGCATTTAGCATTAAAGCCTAACTCATAGCAAGTGCTCAGTATAATTTAGCATAAGCAATACATAATGAGTGATAATAACTAAAGAAATATAATAATTATTGTGTTTTCACTTATTGTCCTCATAAGCACCAGATATAAAGGGTGTGAGTCTATTATTACTTTATGTTGCAGATGGGTCGGCCTTCCTGACCTGTGAGCTTGCGCCAGCCTTAGCAGTCTCTGTGTCCCCATCTCAGACCCTACTTTCATTTGCCATGTAAATTACAGGATAGTACAGGGCAAGACAAGCCCTGGTATAATAAACTGGGAAATCTGCACAGCCTGCTGAGGTGGCTTGTGTCCTCATTATTGGTGAAGAAAATGTATTCAGCATCATCCAGGCCCTTTTGTGCTTGCATTTCCGTATTGATTAAACCTCACCATTCCTGACTTCTTCAAATTGCTCTCTCGTACCTCGTCTCCTTGTTGCCATGCCATCTGTTTAATGTGTCTCTTGCTGGCCTGATGATCTAGTTTTCATTTTTCTTTGCATGTTTTCCATGATCAATTAAGTAAAAATAAAAATGAGAAATGATCATCTACTGAGCGCTTACTATATTTCTGATTCTTTGCATAATGTTATCTAATTCACAGTAACCCTATCAAATGGGTGTTACAGATATATCTACTTGACAAATGAAGAAACAGTCCCCTGACCTTAAAACTACCAAGGGGAAGAATTGGGATTTGAACTCCATGTCCACTGCTCTTACCTCAAGTCTACTTTTTCCAGGGCTTACAGGTAACGCCATGTGTTAAGTGATGTGGAAAAAGCTGAACTAAGTAAGGCAAGGCCCCTGCCTACAGAGAGCTTACAATTTAGATCAGGATTTTAAAAAAAGCAAAGGCCTATAGATAATGGAAATGAATGCAGCTGTTCATGGAAAAGTAATAGTGGATGGTGGGAAATAAGATCAACTGGAGTAGCATTTTTCTTTTAAAAAGTACTGTTGCTACTTTGTAGCCATGGGGGGATCTGTCTCCACTCTTGCCTTCAAAACTAAGAGAAACAGAAAATCTAAATTTTTATATGTTATCTCTTACCTCTAGATATTGGAAACTAAAAAGACAATAATAATAACAAAGAGTAATATATGGGCATATATAGAATGAGTAGAGCTTGTTTTCATTCCCCAGAGATGTCTGGCAAACTGATTTCTTGTTTTGCAGCACTGAGTTTTGGAATGTTATCAGATCAGTCTTGATTTAACCTGGAGAGTATGAGCTTGGTGTTTGAGAGATTGGCTCTATATTATATAGCTCATGTTTATATTATGAATGGTAAAGCTTTGAGATTGATGGGTGCTCCAGGCCAAGAGGAGGTTGTCCTGGGTACACATCCATATTGGTTTATGTGCCAAAGGTGATTGCTATGCTTCCAAGAGTTTGGATGTGATTCTTGCTCATACAGATGTTGTCATCTGCAACTGCGAGGCTTTGGGAATCTACATATGTCTCTGTGTGTCAGAGACTCTGCCCTATATTTCTGCTGGGTCCCCTAACTATGCTGATTTTATTTTATATAATTCAGATAAATCAATCATGTTTGATTTACCTTCATTTTTCTATATTAGGTATTTCTGCCAATTCTTATTCATTATTGGTATTTGTCAATAGAATGGTTGTGCTGGGTCCAAGAAAAGACAATATGGACTTGCTCCAATCTGCAGGCTGAGGGCTATAGACCTCTGGCCTAGGTCCTAAACTAAAATGTGCCCAATAGACCTGAGAACTGATGATCCAGAGGTGCAACAAAAAACAGAAGAGAGAAAAGTAACTTTAGGAGTTCTGTGGGAAGATTTACTACTATGAGTCTGAGAGGAGCAACATGGGCTGGGTCACAAAATGTGGAAGACAAAAGAGGGATATTCCAACTCTGGAGAAAACACAGAAAGGTTTAAAAGTAGAAACAATTAACAAAGTGTGTTCCAGGGATCCAAAATGAAAGCAATCTAAATACATGAAATTTCCTAGAAAGGATTACTGAATGATAAAGGCCAAGAACTGTAGCTAATATCCAGCAGGGATGTGAAGGACTTTATTTTCTAAAACATCTTTGATTCTATGAATATTTCTGTTTCTTTGAGGTGCATACAAGTAAGTTCCAGGCACTTGGTATATTATGATGAATTATAAACCCACTTCCTTCCCTCATGGTGTTTACAGTTTAATGGATGAGACAGCCATGGGTCACATAAGCATGCAAATAAACACATTGTTTTAAATGGTGTTGACTATCATGAAGGCATGTAACAACAGGAGGACCTAGGAAAGTCTGTGCAAACAGAAGTGAATTCTTGGAGGATGATTCATAGACATTTGAGATAAGACTTGAAAGATGAATAAAGTTAACCAGGAGAAGGGGCAGACAAAACATCATGTATCAAGGCCCTGAGGAGAAAGAAGTATGGCTCTTGAGGGTGAGAAGGAAGACCAGTGTCATTGGAACACAGAGAGACAGGAAGACTGGCCCAAAATGAGGCTTGGCTGAGATAGGAAGGCTCTAAATGATTCTGGTCTTTATTCCAAGAGAAATGGAAAACCATTAAATAGTTTAAAGTAGGGAGATGACATGATTACATCCGAATTTCTAAGAGATAGCTAGCAGGAGGACCTAGGAATCCTTAAATCCCTTGGCCTAACCAGTCTTTTTTCCTCAGGAGAAACCATGGAAATCATAAGCACAAAAGAGACAAGGAAAACAAAGTGGAATTTAGTTAGCGTTAGGAGCATATTAGGCATCTGTTTTATGGCACTTCAGCATCCTCTCAGCCATACCTCTTACCCTGGTATCTTGAGGTTTTTTGACCAGACTTGTACAGGCTCAATGGACCAGTTAGTGCCTTGGCTCAGGGCTGAACCTGTGTATTTCACTTCCTTCTCTGAGCGCCTGGGGTCTCCTTTGCATCTATGAACATGCAAACTGGAAATATGGGAAGCTAATGCCACTGGGGCTAGCCTTGACCAAGGTGGGTATAGGCAATAGATAAATGCTTCCCCATTAGTCTGCTGGGACAGACAATTCAGACAACTCTGAAACAATTTTCCAAGGAAGGATTCTTTTTGTTTGTTTCTTTATGTATTTTTTTTGTTTCAGCTTTACTGAGGTATGATTGACAAATAAAAATTCTGTATATTTAGGTCGTGCAATATGATTTAATGTGTGTATACATTGTGATATAATGTATCACAGTGGTTACTACATTCAAGTTAATTAACACCTCTATCACCTCACATAGTTACTTTGTGTGTATGTGTGGGTGTATGATGAGAACACTTAGATCTACCCTCTTAGCAAATTTCAAGTATACAGTATAGTATTAGAAATAATCACTGCTCTCTACATTAGATCTCCAGAATTTATTCATCTTGTAACTGAAAGTTTATACTCTTTGACCAACAACTCCCCATTTCCCCCACCCCTAGCCCTTGGCAACTACCATTCTCCTCTCTGGTTCAATGAGTTCAACATTTTAGATTCCACGTATAAATTATATCATATCATATCTGTTTCTGTGTTTGGCTTATTTCACTTAGTATAATGTCCTCCAGGTTCATTCATGTTGTCACAAATGGCAGGATATCCTTATTTTTAAAGGATGAATAGTATTCATTTATATATCTACATCTATCTATCTATCATCTATCACATTTTCTTTATCCATTCATCTGTCAGTGGACACTTAGGTTGTTTCTCCCTAGCTTAACACCTCTTTTTTTTGTTTTATCTTGAGATGGCCATTCTTTCCTCATCATACCAGCCAGCCAAAGGTGGTCACTGACATGAATTTATGTATTGCTTCAGTATCAGACTTTTCCATTTAGACTGTATTCTTTGACCATTAAATTAAAAATCAGTAACAATTTAAATAAAAATACATCCCTAAACAGTTGGAGGTTTAGAAACACATTTCTACATTAATCCGAAGTCAAAGAAGAAATCCTAAATAAATTAGAAAATACTTAGAACTGAATACTAACAAAAATAGTACTTGTGGGCACAATAAAAATGTTACTTTGAGGAAAATTTTTATCCATAAATGTTTATATTAACTAGGAAGAAAAACTGAAAAATTTTAGCAAGCATTCAAATTAAGACATTTATAAAAGCATAACAATTTAATCCCCTGAAAAGTAATAAAAACAAAAGTAGAAGTTAATATAATAAAAAAGAAGATAAATCAAAGAGGATAAGCAAAGCCAAAAATTGGTTCTTTGAAAAGAAGATTTTTAAAAAACCTTAAAAAAGGTTTTTATAAAAAGGTTTTTAAAAAATTAGACAAACCTATGGTAAATTTGGTTATGAAAAATGTATCACGGGACTTTGGGGTCATAGAATATGCATATGCTCAGATGAGTAGATATTGACCAACAGTTTTCTAATTTACATCCTTCTCTGTAGTGTGGAAGCATTTTACTTGTCAACAGCCTCACCTTCTACAACATCTTATCAACAAACTCAATGCGATTTACTAGAATTAACGTTGGTTTTGAAGGCAGGTAGACCTAAGTCCAGATACTGGCTCTAGCATTTATGAGCTCTGTGATTTACTTGAGTGTTTATCTTTCTAAGCCTCAGTTTCCTTATGTGGAAAATGAAATAATATTTGTTTAACCTGAAGATTATTAGAAAATTAAAATGAGATATCTGCATAAGGACTTTATATAGTTCCTCTTACATTTTGATTAATGAGAGGAGCTATTGTTTTATGCTGGTGATGTCCATGTTTTAGTCCTAAGACTAGAATAACATTCTTTTTCAGCTTAGAGTTTATCTTGTATACCT
Organism: Physeter macrocephalus; assembly: GCF_002837175.3. Lineage (NCBI taxonomy): Eukaryota > Metazoa > Chordata > Mammalia > Artiodactyla > Physeteridae > Physeter > Physeter macrocephalus. Next base: position 50,600,383 of record NC_041229.1, read on the forward strand.
TTTAATTCCTATAAACATGAAGCTCAATGCTTCACATAGACTCAATAAATATTTACTAAATGAATGGATGAATAAATGCTATTTTAAATACATACATAAAGGTTCAATAATTGGTACCATTTTAATATATAGACCAATATGATAGACAGATTTACCTTTGGGCTTTATTAAATTATTCTATGTTAATCCAGTTGCAAGGTACTCTTCAGTTAAACCATGTGAAACATATTTTTGCAGATCAAAAGGTTTAAAATCAACAACTTCATATAGCTCAGTTTAATGCCCTGGAGTATTTGTCTACAGCTGTTCTCTCTTGGTTTATATTAATTTTTATTTTCTTGCTCTTAGGCAACATCTGCTTAGAGGTTTCCTTGAACTTTTAAGAACATTACAATTCTTATGGCAATTTGCTTCCTAAGTGTTCTGCCATAGATGAAAAAACTTTTCCAGTACCACAGTCTATTAGCTAGCATACTGTTGAAGTAATAACCAATGATCTAGAATCAGGTAGAACTGGATTTCAGCTCTGGTGCAGATACTAACTAGCTGTGCAATGAACTTGAGCAGATTAGTTCACTTTTCTGAGTTTCATTTTCCTCATCTAAAAATGAAAGTGCTTGAGCTGGAAAGATTATCCCTGAATCTTCTTCCAGTTATAAATTTCTTTAAACCTAAACATGAAGCATTGATTATTGTACACATTCTTTACTGAGTCTGTTATTAATCAGACCCTGTGTAAGGTACTGATGATATGCATAGGAAAATGTCAGTAATTTGGTGTGAGGGTAAGTGTGTAACAGAATGTGTAATTGAAGGAAAAATTCATAGAGTCAGAAATCTTTCCTTATGACCTCCTTGCTAATGTCCGTAAGAAATGCACATATCTCTTGACTTTATTTTCCTAGCTTGTAAAATGAGAATAACAATAATAGCTATTTTAGGTATACCAGAGAATTATAATAGGCATCAAAGTTGTTAATGCTTGGATGAGGTCTTCAAATGGTCTCAAATAGAAATCCCAGGTTTGGTTATATAATAGGTCAGAAAAAGATAAGGAAACAAAAAGTTAGGAAATTATATGGTGTTAATGGTTTATTTATTTACTGCTTAAAATACTTTTAATTTTATAACAGTTTTAGATTTATAGAAAAATTGTGAATTAGTACAGAAAATTCCCATGGTACTCCACAATCAATTTCCTCTATTATTAATACCTTACATTAGAATGACACATTTGTTATAGTTAATGAACCAATATTGATATATTGTAACTAATTAATCTATACTTTATTCAGATTTCCTTAGTTTTTAAATGTCCTTTTTATGATCCTGGATTCCATCCAGGATACCATATTACATTTTGTCATCATGTCTCTCATGCTCCTCTTTTTTTTTTTTTTTTTTTTTTTTTTTTTTTTTGGTATGCGGGCCTCCCTCTGCTGTGGCCTCTCCCGTTGCGGGGCACAGGCTCCGGACGCGCAGGCTCAGCGGCCATGGCTCACGGGCCCAGCCGCTCCGCGGCATGTGGGATCTTCCCAGACCGGGGCGCGAACCCGGTTCCCCTGCATCGGCAGGCGGACGTGCAACCACTGCGCCACCAGGGAAGCCCCTCTTGCTCCTCTTGACTGTGACAGTTTCTCAGACTTTCCTTGCTTTTGATGACATTTAAAGTTTTGAGGTGTAATTGTTATTTTGTAGAATATCCATCAATTGTAATTTGTCTGATTTTTTTTCATGATTAGACTGAGCAGCTCTTTCAATTGATTCCTGTGTTCCTTTGACATATCCACATACTCATGCAGGTGACGTGTGTGTGTGTGTGTGTGTGTGTGTGTGTGTGTGTGTGTGTGTGTGTGTTTGAGCACTTACTAACTTCCTGGCACTACAAGATGCTCCAGTTCATCTTTTGTGTTTTCTGCCCATGTTCTAGAATCAACAGTTTCTCTAAGGCCCTTGGTACCTTTTACTGGAGAATGGTATCACAATCTAAGAGCTGACTGCTAGATGTGCTTCTGCTACTGGAGTGTTGTTGCTTCTAGTTCTCTTAGCTGACATAGGAAGGAAATATATGTGTATAATAACAAACATCTATATGTATATAACCTTATACATGTATCTATAAATACAGTTAGTTGACATAGAAAGGAAATGTGTATAGTAACACTCATATATGTATATAACACTTTAACACTGTATCTATAAATATTTTATACACAGAACCATGTGTATCTACAGGAAGCTAAGCCTGAGTTCACTCATGTCTCCAATTCTAATTATTACCACATGGATCATTCTAGCCTTTTCTTTTGCTTATCTGTAAATTCCCACTGCAACAGTAAGGAACCTGGCTATTACCATCTACCGTCCATTCACTTGATTGTGCAATTCAGTATTCACATGTAGTGGTATTAGAATTGCTGATCCATTCTCTTGTGGGAAAAATACTTTATCAGAGTATAATGCTGATGTACAGGGTTTTGTCATTTTTTTAAACTGTTGTCTTATAAACTCATTTCCAGAGTTACATAGGTCAGCACCTTTTTACTCCAACCTCTTCAGTGATATTATTTCTTACATTTCATACATATAGTGAGACTATTTTATCACATTTTTGCACATTTTGTAAGGATCCCCTAACCTCTTAAATGATTTTTAAAAAATTTGCATACATTAAGTTTCCCTCTTTGTTCTGCATTGTACAATAAATGTAAATGCATAAATGCATAGTGTCATGTATGCTATATTACAGTATCACACAGAATAAGTTCACCACTGTAAAAACTCCATTGTGCTTCTCCAATTCAATCGTCCCTACCCTCTTCCAGAATCCCTGGCAAGCACCGATCTTTTTAGCATCTTTTGAGTTTTGCCTTTTCTGTAATACCATATAAATGGGATAGTCTAGTATATAGCTTTTTCATACTGGCTTCTTTTATTTAGCAATATACACTTAAGCTTTCTCCATGTCTTGTGACTTGGCAGTTCACTTCTTTTTGTTGCTGAATAAAACTCAATTGTATAGATATACTATAGTTTGCTTATCGATTTATCTATTGAAGGACATCTTGATTGTTTCCATTTTTTGTTTCTTATAGATAAAACAGCTATAAAGATTTGCATGCTGGATTTTTTTTTCTTTTTTTGCGGTACGCGGACCTCTCACTGTTGTGGCTTCTCCCGTTGTAGAGCACAGGCTCCGGACGCGCAGGCTCAGCGGCCATGGCTCACGGTCCCAGCCGCTCTGCGGCATGTGGGATCTTCCCAGACCGGGGCACGAACCTGTGTCCCTGCATCGGCAGGCAGACTCTCAACCACTGCGCCACCAGGGAAGCCCCCTGCATGCTGGATTTCTTGTGAACATAGTTTTCGAATCAGGTAAATATCTAGGAGAATGATGGCTGGATCATAGGTAAGACTATGTCTAGCTTTGTAAAGAAACTAGAAAAATGTCTTCCAAAGTGGCTGAACAATTTCAAATTCCCACTAAGATGACTGAGAGCTCTGACTCCTCTGCATACTTACCAGCCATTGTTACTGTCAGTTTGTAAAAAAAATTTTACCCCTTTTAATAGGTGTGTAGTGATATCTAATTGTTTCTTTAATTTGCAATTCCCTAATCACAACTGATGCTGAACACTTTTTTATGTGTTTATTTTCCATCTATATATCTTCTTTGTTGAGGTAGCTTTTCAGGACATTTGTCAATTTTAAATGGGTTGCTTGCTCACTTATTGCTGAGTTTTAAAAGTTCTTTGTATATTTTGGATGCCAGTTCTTTATGAGATATGCATTTTGCAAATATTTTCTTCTTATCTGTGGCTTGTCTTTTGATTTTAAGTTTATTTTGCAGAGAATTCTTAAATTTTAATAAATTGCAGCTTAGTAATTTTTTTTCATGGGTTGTGCATTTAGTGTTATACCTGAAGACTCATCGCCAAACCTAAGATTATCTAGATTTTCTCCTGTGTTTTCATCTATAAGTTTTATAGTTTTGAGTTTTACATATAGGCTTGTGATCCATTTTGAGTTAGGTGGAAGGTGAAAGTTTGGTGTCTATGTGTGTATAGTTTTGTTGTTGTTCTTGTAGGATTTTGTTTGTTTGTTGGACCTCCAATTGTTTCAGAACAATTTGTTGAAGATTACCTACATTGAATTACCTTTGCTCCTCTGTCAAAGATCAGATAATTACAGTTGTGTAGATCTACTTCTGGTCTCTCTATTCTGTACCACTGATCCATGTGTCTGCCCTTTGGCCAGTATCACACTGTCTTGATTACAGTAGCTTTATAATGGTCTTAAAAATAGGAAGTGTGAGTCCTCCAAATTTTGTGTTCTTTAGCAATGTTTTGGCTATTCTAGGTCTCTTGCTTTTATATATTCACTTTAGAATTAGTTTGTAGATACATACAGAAATAGCTTTCTGGAAGTTTGATTGGGATTGCATTGCTTCTACAGATCATTTTGGGAAGATCTGACATTTAACAATACTGAGTTCCAATCCATGAACATGGAGTATTTCTCCATTTATGTAGATCTTCTTTGATTTCTTTCATCAGTTTTTTTTAGTTTTTCACACATAGATATGTACATATTTTATTAGATTTATATCTAAGTATTTCTCTTTTTTGGTGATATTTTAAGTAGTATTCTTTTTTAAATTTAAAATTCCATTTGTTCATTACTGTTGTATAGACAGGCAAATAAATGACTTACATATATTTATCTTGTATCCTGCAAACTTGCTATACTTGCTTAGTTCCAAGAATTTTTTTGTCAATTCTTTGGGATTTTCTACACAGGTAGTGGTGTCACCTGTGAACAAAGATGGTTTCATTTCTTCCTTCTCAATTTTGTATATATTTAATTCCCTTTTTGTCTTCTTATTTTATTGTACTAGTTAGGACTTCCAATACAGTGTCAAAAAAGAATGGTGAGAGTACAACCTTGTCTTTTTTCCATTTTTAGTGGGAAAAGATCCTGTTGCTCACCACTAAAGGTTAGCTGTAGGAGTTTTGCAGAGATTCTTTATTGAGTAAAGAATTTTCCTTCTTTTATTAGTTTGAGAGATTTTATCAATAATACATATTGAATTTTTGCATTAATTGATATGAATATGTATATATATACGTATTGTCTTTAGTCTGTTGAAGGAATGGTTACAATTGATCAATTTTTGAATTTTGAATCAGCCTTGCATACCTGGAAAAAAAATCCCACTTGTTAATAGTGTATAATTCCTTTTATATTTTGTTGTAATTGATTTGCTAATATTTTGTTGAGGGTTTTCACATCTATATCCGTGAGAGATATTAGTCTGTAGTTTTCTTTTTTTCAATATCTTTCCTTGATTTAGCATTAGAGTAATGCTGACTTCAAAGAATGAGTTAGAAAATATTCTCTCTGCTTCTATTTTCCGGAATATATTGTAGAGAATTGATGTCATCTTTTTCCTTAAATGTCTGGCAGAATTCATCAGTGAACCCTCCGGGGTGGGGGGGTTGGCATTTTCTTTTTTGGAGGGTTATATACAATAATTTATTTAAGAAATATAGACTATTCAGATTATTTCTGCATGAATGATTTTCAGTTGTTTGTGTCTTTCAAGTAATTTGTCCATTTCATCCAAGTTATCACATCTGTGGTCATAGATTTGTACTTAGTATTCCTTGCTTTATAATCCTTTTAATGTCTATAGAATTAGTAGTGATACCTCTCTTTTATTTCTGATATTGGTGATTTGTGTCCCCCCTCTCTCTCTCTGTCTGATTAGCATAGCTAGAGGTTTATCAGTTTTCATGATCTTTCAAGGAACTAGCTTTGGCTTTTCTTTGTTTGTTTTTCCTATTTTCAATTTTATTTATTTACTTTTTAGGCTTAATTTTTTTTGTTCTCTATTTTTCTCAGGTTGAAGCTTAGATAACTGATTTTAGATTTTTCTTATTTTCTAATATGTCTATAAAGCTATGAATTGCTCTTTAAACACAAATTTTGATGTTATCTTTTAATTTTAATTTACTTAAAAATATTAATAATTTCTCTTCAGACTTCTTTTTGACTGGGTTATCAAAAATGTGTTTTATTTCTATGTATTTCAGATTTACCGGCTATTTTTTTTAAAATTAATTTATTTTATTTTTGGCTGTGTTGGGTCTTCGTTTCTGTGCGAGGGCTTTCTCTAGTTGTGGCGAGCGGGGGCCACTCTTCATCGCGGTGCGCGGGCCTCTCACTATCGCGGCTTCTCTTGTTGCGGAGCACAGGCTCCAGACGCGCAGGCTCAGTAGTTGTGGCTCACGGGCCCAGTTGCCCCGCGGCGTGTGGGATGTTCCCAGACAAGGGCTCGAACCCGTGTCCCCTGCATTGGCAGGCAGATTCTCAACCACTGCGCCACCAGGGAAGCCCTGCCAGCTATTTTTAAGTTATTGATTTCTGTTTTAATTCCATTGTGATTCAAAAAAATAATTTGTATGATTTGTATTTCCTTAAATCTAAGGTGTATTTCATGGTCCAGAATGTGGGCTGTCTTGGTATGAATGTTTGATGTGATCTTGAGAAGAATGTGTATTCTGCTGTAGTTGTATGGAATATTCCATGAAGTAAATTAGATCAAATTGATGATGTTGTTCAAGTCAACTATATTCTTACTACTTTTCTGCCTGTTTGATATATCAGTTACAGAGATAAGGATATTGAAGTATCCAACTGTAATAGTGGATTTGTCTATTTTTCCTTTCAGTTCTATGCCTCACATTTTTGATGCTCTCTTGTTAAGTTAGCACTCTAATGTCTTTTGGGTGAATTAATCTTTTTATCATTACATAATATGTCCCTTTATTCCTAATAATTTTCTTTGCTTTCAATCCTACTTTATCCAAAATTAATATAGCTATTCCAGCTTTCTTTTAATCAGTTTTAGCATAGTGTATCTCCTGAATCTATCTGAATCTTTTTATCTAAAGCAGGGTTTTTGTAGACAGAATCCAGGTAGGTCTTGTTCTATTTTTTCCTTTCTGACAGTCTCTATTTTTTAATTGGTGTATTTAAACCATTCAAATTTAATTTGATTACTAATATAATTGAATTACTATCTACCACGTGTGTGGCTGTTTTATATTCATTATACTTATTCTTTTTAAAAAATCTTTTTCCATTTCTTTTCCTTCCTTCTCTGGTTTTAATTGGGCATTTTATATAATTTCATTTTCTCTCCTCTCTTAGTATATAAATTATCCTTTTAAAAAAGATTTTCTTAGTGTTTTCCGTAGAGTTTTCAGTATACGTTTTTAACTAAAGTAAGTTTACCTTTAAATAACATCATACCACATCATGTGGATAGTAGTGAAGGTACTTTGTAGCAATGAATTCTAAATTCCTCCTTCCCATTCTTTATGACATTGCTGTCATTCAATTCACTTATTTATGTGTTGTAATTACCCAATTCATTGTTACTATTATTAGCTTTGTTATCTTTAAAACTAGTTAAGAAAGGGAAAATAAAATATATTATTTTACATTTATTTATTCCCTGATTCTTTTCCTTTCTTTATGTAGACCTAAAATTATGATCTATTTTATTTTCCTTTTCTCTGAAGTACTCTGTTTAACATTTCTTATATGACAGGCATGCTGGTGATGAATTTACCGTTTTTCTTTGAGAAAGCCATTAATTCTCTTTCACTTTTGAAGATTAATTTTGTTAGATATTGAATTCTAAGTTGATTTTTTTTTTCTTATGGCACTTTCAGTGTTTCACTCCTCTCTTCTTGCTTGCATGGTTCCTGGTGAGAAGTCTGCTGTAATTCTTATTCTTGTTCCTCTAAAGTAACTTTTTTTTGTCCTCTCTCTACTTTCTTTCAACATTTTCTCATTGTTTTTGGTTTTCTGCAGTTGGAATATGATATGTCTAGGTGTAGTTTTTGTTGGTATTTTTTATGCTTAGTGTTTCCCGAGCTTCCTGAATCTGTCACTGAAGATCTCAATGCTTGTCATTACAAATTATCAGTCATTTTTACTACAAAAAGTACTTCTGCTTTATCTCTTTCTTCCCCTTCTGGTATTCCAATTATATATGTTAAACTACTTGAAATTGTCTCATGGGTTTTGAATGTCTCTTATTTTTTTATCCATTCTCTTTGCCTGTCAGTTTGAGAAGTTTCCATTGACCTATCTTCAGGCTCACTAACTCTTTCTTCTGCCATATCCAGTATACTGATGAGCCCACGAAAGCTATTCTTCAGTTCTGTTACAGTGGTTTTGATTTGTTGAATTTCCTCTTGATTCTTTATTATGATTCTCATTTCTCTAATTACATCACCCATCTAGACTTGTATGTTTTCTGCTTTTTTACATTTGACCTCCAAATATATTTATCATAGTTATTTAAAATTCCTTGACTGATTATCCCAACATGTGTGTCCTATTTGAATCTAGCTCTGATGTTTCCTTTGTGTCTTCAGACTGTGTTTTTACTTGTCTTTATGCATGCTTTGTAATATTTTGTTGGTAGCTAGACATGATGTATTGTGTAATATGAACTGAGGTAAATAGGCCCTTAGTGTGGGATTTCACATTAATCTGGCTAGGACTTGGGCTGTTTTTAATGTTTGCTGTAGCTGTAGGTCCCAGGTTCTTCAGATTCTAGTTTTCTTGCATTTATCAAAATTTTTATTTGTTTTATTTTAAAGCTGGTATTTCTCTGGTGAAATTCCTTATGTGTCCATGTATTTTGGTCCACCTCTTCCAGTAAGTCGGCTAGTATATTTAATACTGATTTTAAAGTCCTTTCCTGCTAATTTCAATATATGGTTCATCTGTGGTTCTGCTTCAACTGATAGTATTTCATGTTGATTTTGGGTCACATTTTCCTACTTCTTTTCATGTCTCATTATTTTTAATTGTATGCCAGACATTTTAAAAAAATAAATGATAGAGATGGAAGTAACTAATATTTACCTCCACAAAAGGGAATTCTCCTTTCTCTCTGAGGCTGCTAGGTTAAGGGGTTAATTTCTTTGATCTAATCTAATATTGAGCAGAGTCTGGGCTGGGTTCCAGTTTTAATAAGCTTCAGTTCATTACTGATTATAAATGTTTTGTAGGCATTTTTAGGATTCCCATTTTAGCAGGGCTTGTGATATAAACCTCAGTAACATTATGGTTATGTCTGTTTTCACCTGCCAGCTCTGTGGGCTGCTGAAGAGGTCTCTCTGCTCTTTAATTTTGCTCATGGCTTTCTAAGCCTTGGGAGGTTTCTCTCTCCCTCCCTTCTTATCTTTCTTAGTCTTTGATATGCCACCATACATTTTGTCATGGCCCCTTGGGAAATAATTGGTAGGCATGTATAGACTTTCTGAATCTGGAAATCCTTAGAATTCATATATAACATGCTGACCCATGCATTGCCATTAAAAGTTTTGCTTGTTTCTCCTTATATCAGCAAGGATTGTACTTTTCTGGAATTTAGTTCATTTATACTTTTTAACATCATCATCTCTCGGACGGCATTAAAAACAAACACTGTTTTTTTTTTCCTAACTTATTCAGTGTTTTCTTATATTTTATTATGATGTGAGAAAAGGTCTCTTAATCTTCTATACCCTAACCCCAAATGGAAAACTCCTTGTTCTGTTTTTATTTTTTCTCCTTTAATTTAATAAATTGAATGTTTGAAAATTCAATTTTCAGTATTTGAAAATTTGATAAAGACAGTCATTAGTCTTTTGCCTGATGATTGGGAATGACTTCTCTAAAACATTAAACAAATTTGTGGTACAATTATTATTGTTTATATTTCACATTTAAAATTAAGAGACAGATAATTTCCCTATTATCTTGAAGAATGTAAGCAAAAGGATTGAGTCAGAAGCGTCAACCATTCTGCCTACAAGGTTGAATAACTTATCCTAGAGACACAGTTGACTATAAATAATGTAAATGATTTGCACAGAGAATTGGGCATATTCAGGAAAAATAAATATATTTAACTGTAATCAACTCATTTTTAAATACCAATATCCAGTTGTAGGGCTCATTGAAACCCAGTAGTAACAAGAAACAATGTTACTATTTACATAAAGTATCTTTTATAAATATTTATAATACACGATAAAAAAGAGGTATAAGAAACGTCCCTTGACAGTACAATGGAAGTTAGAGAAGGGATATTTTAGACACAGGATAAAGATTTGGTGCCTGAATTCTATGCTTCTTACTTCCTCCCATTTTGGTTTCCTGCCAAATGAGTATATACCAGAAAACCTAGAGCCAAATAGAGAACAGTTTCACTTTATTAATGACTGTACAAGTGCAATCCCAAATCAGGCTTCTCTGGTGAATTCTATTAGAGAATACCTCTAAGCCGGGAGACGTCTAAGGCTCTCTCCTCTTGTTTTGTCATCCATCATTTATGAGTTTGAATGCCAACAGTAGAACTGACCTGACTTAGTGACACAGTCTGGTGTCTAAAACAGAGAAGATGAATAAAACAGAGAGAATGAATATTCAAGGCCCTATGGGCTTACTGCCCAGATGTGCTTACTGTATGGGAGTCAAGAAACACAGAAAATACAATTTGCATTTTCTCCCTTTTTCCCCCTTCCGTCTTTCCCTTTCTTCCTCCCTCCCTTCCTCCCCACTCCCTTCCTTCCTTCCTCTCTCTTTTTCCTTCTTTCCTCCCTCCCTTCCCTTCCCTTCCCTTTCCTTCCCTCCTTCCCTTTGGCAATCTTCAAGGTGCACATTAACCCTGCAGTGGCCCAGCAAGTGATGCTTTATTCTTTTTTCATGATGACTACTGTGCATCAGAATACTGAGGATGGTTTCTTTCTCTAGGGAAAGAAGACAGATATGGTATATCAGGGGGTAGTGTGTAAGAAAGTGGGAAAAATCCTAGTGATGCAGGGTCTTTTATCTTAAGCTGCTGTGGACTATGTCCAATTGCGAAAATGAGAAGATTCCCTGAGAGGCTCAATAGGACTGAGACATTCTAATACATTTTATCCTTTTTTAGTTCTTAAAACTAGAGTTATTTGTTGAGAAACATGCTTTGGAAATCATTCCAAAATAGCATTTTTGTTAATAGATTCATATAGATTTTTATCCAGTGCTTCACATTGTCAGATTTGCATTTCAAGACTGTATGCTTGTGCTAGGTCCCTTAGTCTCCTGCACATCTGATGTTGCTGCAACAGCTGCATTCTAGCTGTGGCCTCATCTCTATGACAGCTGATGGAGAAGAAAGGCAATCCCCAAACAGGGTTCCGATTAGTTCCAGCTCTTGAGTTTGGGACTGAATACTCTCTTCTCTTATTTTTTTCATCCAGTCATTTCGTATATCCAGTGGGGAGAGGAAAGGGGGGAGGTGCAATATACGGGTCTGGGATTAAGAGATACAGACTACTATGTATAAAATAAATAAACTACAAGGAATATATTCTACAGCACAGGGAATATAGCAAATATTTATAATAACAGTAAATGGAGTATAGCCTTTAAAAATTGTGAATCACTATGTTGTACACCTGAAACATATATAATACTGTACATCAACTATACCTCAATGGAAAAAGCAAACAAAAACCTCACTACCATAAGGGGAGATGGGAGGGCAAATGAAGAGACCTGATGGAAATTACTTTAGTCTTGAGATGAACCAACTATTAGCGATCATAATAAAATAATTTTTGAGAAATATATACTTTATGATTAAATTGTATTATTTGGCAATTTATTAGGCCCTGGCCTTTTCCTGATTCATCCTTTAGATTTACATTTAACTGGCTAGTTTTTTATTTCCTTGGAGGTTTGCAAGAGTACAACTTGAGAGTTGTTAAAAAAATTAGCCATTCATTGTTCAACTTATAGTCATCAGTGACTTACAGATAAATGAAGGAGTAGTATAATTTGTTTTGGAACATAATATGACCTATTTTTTCCCCAAGGGAAGAATTTGACATTTTATATTACCCTTAGATAGGCTCATAGAAGGATGGTATTCTGACTGATTCACTCTATAGATAAGAAGACTAAGACTCAGAGAGGTTAAATGACTTCTTCAAAATCAAATGATTATAAGCAGAAAACCATTACAATCCTTGTTTGGGTCTCAGCACACTTCAATTTGCACCGTGCAATACTGCATTGATCTTCCATGCATGTACACTACCAGAAATGCTGAGGACAGTTTTTAATGGGTCATGTATATTAATGAACAACAGACACCAAAAAGAAGACTTGGAGCCTATGCTCATTAAGGCAGGATCATAAATATCTTCTCCAAGTAGGATGTTCACCCCTATTAAATAGACTAAGTGAAGAACTTTTCACGGTCTCACTTTTCTGCCCCGTCTATGGTTTTTATCACACCATGTCATGATTTACAAGTTAATGCTTACATCCACTGTGTAAACTGGGGAAAAGTGAACAAATACTCCATTAAACTGAACAGAAACATAACACAGCCAAAAGGCCCCCAGAGAAATATTGTCAATATTTACATATAAAACATATTATGGCAAACACATATCTGCACTGAAATGTGGCTAAATTTACTAAGCAACTCTGAAAAACCCTGCCACAATAATTAACATACTAGCAAATGTGAGAACATATTGATTTCAAGGAAAATGAGCTGATTAATTGACTGTTTTTAACTGTGGTTTATTCCTTCCACCTGTAAATGCCCTATTTGCTGTTAAGTTTTGTGTTTCCAGTTGGTAGGAAACTCATAAACAGTGAAAAGAGAACTGGTGTTAACTTCTTTTATCCACATGGAGTCTTTACTATTTGAATATGGCAAACTGTGATGATAGTAGTAACAATAGCCATATTAAAAATAATAATTATGTAGTTTATATTTGGTAACACAAAAATATTCATAACTAATTTTGATCAAGTGACTATTATATTCAAGCCACCTTTTTCTTGCATGATTTCATTTTGATTCTACAGTGTAAGTACCATTACCTCATTATCTTTATTTTAGGGCCTGTGTAGAAATTCAGGAAGATTAAGTAGTTTGCTCAAGGCCAAAAAACTTTTATGTTTTTGTGAGAGAGCTGGGTTTTGAACACAGGTCTGTGTGGCTGAGTCCAAAATCAATGTTCTTTTAATATGCTACTATATTTTAGCCTCACAATAATCCTGAGTGATAATTGAATCAGGTATTATTATTTTTATACTATATATATATGAGTCATTGCCCTCTAGAGAAATAGAACCAATAGGATATATATGTATGTGTATATATATGCATGTATGCATGTATGTATGTATGTATCACCTTTGTACCTACTTATTGGGGGGGAGAGGGAGAGGGAGAGAAAGAGGAATATATTTTTAATAAATCAGGTGACACGATCGTGGACGCTTGTAAGTCTGAAATCTGTAGGGCAAGCAACAAGTTGATGATTCAGGAGAGAGTTGATACTACAGTCTCGAGTCTGAAAGCTGGAAATTCAGGCAGAATTCCTGAATTCCTTTGCACTCTGATAGAAGAATTCCTTTTTTTCCTCAATCTTTGCTGTCAAGGCCTTCAACAGATTGGATGAGGCCCACCTACCTTATGGAGGGTAATCTGCTTTACTTAAAGTCAACAGATTGTAAATGTTAATCACATTTTAAAAGTACCTTTACAGCAACTTCTAGACTAGTGTTTGACAACTGGTCACTGTGCCCTAATCAAGTTGACACATAAAATTAACCATCACAATATGAGAATCTCAAATCTCTGAGTAGGAATGTGTGGTAGGCTGTCTCTACAGTGTTCTCCAATGATTTCTGCCTCTTATTATTCATGACCTGTGTAATACTCTCCCTTTGAGTGTGGGCTGGATCTAGTGATTCACTTCTAACAAGTAGAATAATGTGAAAGTGATAGGATGCCACCTCAGATATTAAGTTACAAAAAATTGTTGTTTCCATCTTGGGTGTCTTCTCTTTTTCTCTTGCATGTTTACTCTGAGGGAAGCCAGCTTCTGTGTTGTGAGCTGTCTAATGGAGAGGTTTTTTGGGCAGAATTGATGTCTCCAGTCAACAGCCATTGAGGACCTTATACCTACCAATATGAGTGAGCTTGTGCTCACTCCTGACAGGCCTTGTGGTGAACAAGTTGATTGCAATCTTATGAGAAACACTGAGCCACTCATTTAAGCCACATCTGGATCCCTGAACCACAGCAGAAATGAGATAATAAATGTTTATTGTTTCAATTTTTGGGGTAATTTGTCACATAGACATAGACAGCTAATACAGGAGCCATCATAGTCTTGCCTGTAATTTAGACATATGGCTGAGATGGATTCCTTTTTCTTTCCATTGGGTTTTTAGTGAGGATTTGTTGCTGGATATAGAGATGCCATTGAGAGACAGAGGATAAAGAATGTCTTGCTTTGTTGAGTTTAAATCAGGAGTTGCTAAATCCAAGACACTTGATAGGTACACAGCACTTTTTAAAGAGTAGAAGCAAGAACCACAAGAATTAGTATGAAAGTACTTAAGAATGCTAGTAAATAACCTTTCTAAATACCTACTCATGCTTATTTCTATTCATTTTTTCTGTTTCTGTTAAAGCAATCTCAGTGATCTAAAATACAATCAGAAATCAAAATCAGTTCTTTATTAAAATTCAGCTTTTCTCAATGTACTTAGTAAATTCTCCCATGCATGCCATAAATTAATTCGAGGTTATTCAGTTAGATTACTTTTCACAACCAAATGAAGGGGTGAAAGTGCCATTTGAGACTCTAGCCTTGTCTCAGGTGTACTTTGAGCCCATTTATATGAACAAAATTTATGGAAAATATACGTGGCTCTTGGGCCTGATTTTGGCATCAGCTCGTATGATTTAAATGCACAAGCGGTATCAGCAGATTTCAACAGTGGTCCACAGATGAAGCTACTAGGTTTGGAAAATCAAATTGGGCTTAGGAAACCCCATTTTAATTGCATTGTGTGGAAGTTATGCACAGTTTTAAAATGATCCAACTTCCACATTATCTCTGAGTTCCTTACAATGGGACACATAAAATCTGCAAGGAAGGAAGCCGCTCACTAGTAAATGGCCTCAGGATTTTTGAGCAAACCCAAAGAGTTCTGCCAAATACCGTTTTACTTCTGTTGGGAGAAGTGGTTCAAAGATGGTTAATGATTACAGAAAGCCCATGACTTTTGACAGCATCCTAGATGTAAGGTCATTAAAATTTGGTTTTGTGACACACTGCTGTGTCAGGTCATTGTGAGGTATATCACAAATAAACTTGTCCTTTATCATGGTTAACTATTAACACCTGAGCATAACTTACTTCTCCTAAAATAAATTATTTAGAATAGTTTCATATGTATTTCTATATTGGTGGTACGTTTTTCTATACTTTATAGAGATGAAGAGATATGTATAGAATTAGGTCTGGGAATTGCATGGAACTTTAGGCTGTGTTATCCTTTTATATAGTTATATTATTAATATAAGTCTTGCTCATTAATATATAATTCATTTATTTGACAAATATTATTGAGTGTATACAGTATATTGATTATTGTCCTAGGTGCTGGAGATATAACGATGAACAAGACAAGCAAGGTCTTTGATTCTCATGGAACGTACTTTCTAGAAGAAGGAATCTGACACTAAACAAATGAATGAATAAAATAATTTCAGTTCTTGATTTGGTATTAATTACTGTTGCTACTGTAATAAACTACCACAAACTCTTGGCCCATAGCTCTACGCTCTGGACTTGGCGGTTTTGCCCTCTGGGCTGGTGGCTCTGCCCTCTAAGTGATCCTTCTTTTTTCAGAAGGAATCTGACACTAAACAAATGAATGAATAAAATAATTTCAGTTCTTGATTTGGTATTAATTACTGTTGCTGCTGTAATAAACTACCACAAACTCTTGGCCCCTAGCTCTACGCTCTGGACTTGGCGGTTTTGCCCTCTGGGCTGGTGGCTCTGCCCTCTAAGTGATTCTTTTTTCACAAAGGGTAGCAAATGTTTACACTTGAGTAGTTTCATCAGCTTGCTTCATGCCTGTAGAATTTTGCGAGTCTAACAACCTTCTTTTATTTCATTCTTCTCTTTCTGTTTAGTCTAAGGTGGTAGTATTTCTGCTGGTATAATACTTTCAAAAGACTTGTAGGTCTTTCATGTATGCCTCAGGGATTCACTTCATTAGACAAGAGTCTCCTCCGTAAGTATTTCCTGAATAGTCCTATATTTTTTCATAGCTTCTTAATAGATACTGAGGAGATCCAGGAGTCACATGCCTAATCTCTTTAAGGAGCCCTCTGTGTGATTGAATACTCTGACCTTTGAGCCTTCCAAGGCACTACCAAAATGTCCAGACACATCCTTGTTTTTCTCCCAGAGCATGTTTCCCTGACAATGAATCTACTGGTTTTGGCATCTCTTGCAATCTGGATAGGCTAAGAATTTTTCAAATCATCAGGAGGTGGTTCTTTTTGTTCAGCACTCTTTCTCTCAGTTTATATCTTTTACTTCACATTTTACTTTGGGCAGCAAGAAACCAGGCTGCAACTTCCTGCTGCACCTTCACCACTTTGTTTAGAAATCTCCTCAGCTAAATATCAGTTTGGTTGCTTATGAGTTCTGCTTTCCACATAACTGTAGGACATAATTCTGCTAATTTTTTTTTTTTTTTTTTTTTTTTGCCAATTTATAACAAGGATCCCATTCCTCCAGTTTCCAATAACAAGTTCCTGATTTCCTTCTGGGTCCTTAGCAGTATCTTCTTTAATGTTTATATTTCTACCAACAGTTTATTTTTGACTACTTAGTTATTCTGTAAGACTGTACAGGCTTTATATTCTATCCTCATTTCCTTCTGAGTCCTCACTAGCATAGTCTTTAAAATCTGTATTTCTACCAGCAGTCTGTTCAAGGCAATCTAGGCTTATACTGTCATGCTCCTCAAAATTCTTCTACCATCTGCCCATTGCTCAATTCCAAAGCTGCTACCGAATTGTTAGGTATTTGTTATAGCAGCACACTATTTTCAGCTACCAAAATCTGTATTGTTTCTTATTGCTACTTCTGTACAAACTTAGTGGCTTACAAGCACACGAATTTATTATCTTACCGTTCTGAATGTTGGAAATCCTCTAATCAGAGTGTTAGCAGGGCTACATTTCTTCTGGAGGCTCTAGGGGATATTATCTTTCCTTTTCTTTTCTGGCTTCCAGAGACCACCTGTATTCTTTGGCTCATGGCCCCATCCTCCATCTTCAAAGTTAGCAGCATAGCACCTTCCAGTCTCTCCCTTTAACTCCTATCCTTCTGCTATTACCTTCTAAGGACCTGCATGATTATATTGGGCCCACCCAGATTAAACAGGATAATCTTCCCATCTCAGGATCCCTAATTTAATAATATCTTCAAAGTCTCTTTTACCCTATAAGAAAACATATTTACAGGTTTGGGATTGGGATGTGGACATTTTTATGGTACCATTTTTCAGTCTATCATAGGTATGTTATGTGAGGACAGTGCAACTGAGTGCAATAATAGGCAGTTACTTTAGATTAAGTGATTGGAAAAAATTTCTCTGAGGAGAATGTGTGTAAGTTGACCTGACTGGTATGAGGAAGTCAGCCACGCCAAAAACTGGGGGTGGAGTATTCTGACAAACAGAACAGCAAGTGCAATGCCCCAAGGTGGGAGCTTGTTATGTTCAAGGAATAGAAAAAAGCCAGTGAGGTTGGAGCAGAGATGGAGGTGTTTTTGAAATTAGGTCGTATAGGACCTGGTTAGTCTAAGAGAAGGAGTTCAGGTTTTATTTTAAGTTTGACAAAAAACCTCACCAGACTGTTCTAAGCAAGGAAACGACGTGATATGATATACATTTTATAAAGGTCAGTCTTCTTGT
Source organism: Physeter macrocephalus (assembly GCF_002837175.3). Taxonomy (NCBI): domain Eukaryota; kingdom Metazoa; phylum Chordata; class Mammalia; order Artiodactyla; family Physeteridae; genus Physeter; species Physeter macrocephalus. The sequence goes on from NC_041229.1 coordinate 50,618,257, forward strand.
GTGGAGAATGAATTGTAAGTGGACAAGAGAGCAGGGAGAAAAAACAAGAGGCTGTATTAGTAAGGGCAGTAGTTTTGGCAAGAAGTCATGGTGGCTTTTAACCTAGGGAAGCAGTAGAGAGGTTCAGATTTGTGATTTATTTTGGGGGTGGCATTAACAGGATTTGCTGATACTGGGGGCAGCAGCGAGAAAAATATAGGGATTAAGGATGACTTCTGTGTTGAGTGTTGAGCAACTGAATGCTTTTAAATGAAATAGAAAATAATGAGGGAGGAAACAGTTTAGAGTATAGGAAATCAAGAGTTAAATGTGTTATTCCCATTAGATAGTCAAGTGAAGATTCTAACTCTCAGGTTGGATATTTCATATAGAAGTTAACCTCAACAAAGAGGTTAGAACAGGAGTGATTCTTCTAAAATTTAAGACAGTTCAGGATACTCCTTGCCAACAACTTCACAAAAGCTTCTGAGTCTTTACCCTGGTTCATAAGGCTCCCATATTCTAGTTCCTCATTAACTCTCTGATTTCATTGCATGTCATTCCCCTTTAACCCACTTGCTCTAGCCATGGTGACTTTCAATCTCAATTCATTTAGGTCTCTGCTCAAATGTTATTTTATCAGAGGCCCTTTTCTGGCCTCTTTGCTAAAACAGCAACTTTCTCTAGTTTTCTCCATCCTTTAACCTTAATTTATTTTTCTTCATTGCCATTCATCCCCCTGACAGTATCTAGATTCCAGAAGGTAAAATCCATTAGAGTAAGATTTGTTTATTTTGACCACTGCTGTAGACTTAATGCCTAGAATAGTTCTTTGCACAAGAATTTATTATTTGTTGGAGTTAATGAATAATAAAAGGTAAGATCTGAGGTATAATTGGACACAAATGATATACGTGAGGAGGAAGAGTTTGGGTTTGGGTGTTTTATTGATGTTACCACTGAGATGACTACTAGAGAAGGAAAATATCTTGGTCATGGGTTTAAGTTACCTTTAGATATCCAGAAGGAAACAAATGAATGTTTCTGGAGCTCAGGATAGGAATTCACAGAGGTGACATAGATTAGACCATGTGATTTGGGTAATAGTTTCATGCATAGAAATGGTTGACACAAAATAGGTGATCAAAATGTTAATTAAATTAGTGGTCAAGAAATATCGACTTTCAAACAGTACGGGGGTTTCTCAGAAGCTAAAAATAGAACTACCATATGATCTAGCAATTCCACTTTTGGGTAAATATCCAAAGGACATGGAATCAGGATTTTGAAGAGATATCTGCACACCCATGTTCATTGCAGCATTATTCACAATTGTCAAGAGTTGGAAGCAACCTAAGTGTCTATTGATGGATGAATGGATAAAGAAAATGTGACACACACACACACACACACACACACAAATACACACAATAGAATATTATTCAGCCATAAGAAGAGAGTAGATCTTTAGTGTTCTCACCACAAACACTTCAAAAATTGGTAACTATGTGAAGTAATGGAGGTGAGAAGTAACTTTAGTGTGGTAATCATTTTGCAATATAGACATGTATAAAATCATCATGTGCATCTTAAATTTATGTAATGTTATACCTCAATTATATCTCAGTAAAGCCAGGAAAAGGAAATAAAATGGCCTAATAAAGCTTTTACATGTTTAAAAATATCAACTTTTTTTCCCATATCTTTTTTTTTGGTTTTAATAAAAATTACAGGAGAAATTCTAGCTAGAACAGCAGTTCACAATTATTTTCTACTACAAAGCACATACTCTGTGCCAAGTACTCTGCTTTCTTATGTTTCATTTAATCTCATTAACATGGGTATAATGTATTTATCACTATGCCTATTTTACAAGTGAAGAAAATGAGACTTGTTAAGCATTCTCTTAATTCTACTTTTCAATCAAGAAGGAGGTTTTCGCATGATTTGGAAATCTTTGTTTCCATTTGGTACGTTTGTGGACCTTTTCCTTCCTGCTGTCCCAATTCTCCATATTGACCTTTTATTAGAGTTGAGTCAAGTTTGATAAATTGAGTATTTGCTTTGTGCTGGGTAATGTGGTAGAAATGATACGGCTATGAAAAAGAACAAGTGTCTATCCTGAATGAGTTCACAATCTAGTGTAAGAAATGTGATAATGATTATGTTAGCAGTATGAAAGTATAATTACAATAAATTATGTTGCATTCCATAATAGAAATATGCACAAGATGTTAATGAAGTATAAAGGTGGGATACCTGATACAGTCCATAGGGGTAGGGAAATTTTGGGAAAGTTTTGTAGAAGATGTTACACCTCATTCTAATCTTCAATGATGAATAGGCTTGGTTAGGTAAAGAAAAAAAAATCAGGGACATTCCAAATTGAGAGAGGAGCATAAATGAAATAATTGAAGTCTGAAATTAGGTGTCATGGGCAAGGATCTCCAAGAGATTCAGTTCCATAATGTTTCATTTTACATAAGTTCAACATTATTTTTCCTGCTTCAGTTGAAGTGTCCCATGCAAACGCACTAAAATAGTTGGTCCCTACTGCCATTCAAGGCAGAACATGAAATGTGGGCAAGAGGAAAGCAAGGCTGTTTATAGTGGGGGAAATAGTGCTGAGTGTAAGGAAGGCAAACAAACCCAAAGTTGGAGAAAGAGAACAGGCTGAAGAGACTGCAACAAACTGATGAACTGCCTCACAAGTGAGCCTGTGATGCGGTGCCTGTTTTGAATGCCTGGCACAGGGTTGGGGGGCTGCTTAAGATCTAAGGACTGGGCAGAAAGAAAGCTAGTTTGGTTCCTTTTCCTAAGTCAAATCATCTTCCTAGGCAAGTTAGAATTTTGCAGGGAACTTTGTTTCATGACAAAATCAGATTGAGGAGGAATATTTTTTTTCCTGTTCTTGAACTCTTCCAAAGAAAACAACAGAATGATTTAGAAATGAAAACTAGGACGACAGGCCTGGCATCAATTAATGTATCACACGTTAAGGAATTCTCCTGGTAGATAAACACCAAGATGTTTCAAAGAATGAGTTTGGATAATAAGATACAGGTAATGACAGGAACATACGTCTTTCCAGATGCAAAAGATATTAAGCAGGGATCAGGAGAGGATAAGTATTATGTTCCGGGTCTCTCGCTTTCTCTCTAGAAATTATCAGGAGGATACGTTGTTAAAAATTTCATTTTGTTGGACAACTTGAGTTTTGAAGGGATAAGGAATAAAGCATAAATCAGTTCCAACTAGATGCTAGTCATATAGATACTTGCATACATTGGATAATACCTCATAACCATCCTGTGGAACTAGTTATGTCTGGATGAGAAAAGGGACATCCAGAAGGGTTGAGTGTCTGGCATACAACTGTGAGTTTGCTTGGCCCTGAATGGCATATTCTTCCTACCATCGACACCAGTCATTGGAATTATAAATCTTAATTAAGAGAAATGCAGAAGCATGACAGGAAAATGCACACTGAAATTTGGGAGAGTGGGTACAGGAATGTAGAAGGTACAAAGCCTGGGGAGTCCCTACATCTGTGTTCTGGTCCTGGTTCTGTCATTGACCCAGTTGTCAGTGACAAATGATCTCCCCTCCCTGAGCCTCAGTTTAAATGAGGGCTTTTGAGGAGAAAAACTGCCAAGACTTCTTTTAGCTGAGAGTCTAGTCTTTGGTGGCAGGTTTGTTAAGTTGGTAGAAAGTTAAATTTTGCTGAGAGAAAAGTTACTTTAATCTTTCCTGCTTCCAGGTCCCTATGCTGTGCCTGGATACTCAGAGCTCCCCATTGTCTGCACCTTTTCAGCTCCACCACTTGTGCTGGGAGCTTGTTTCTTCATCCTTCATTGTGGATTATAATCAAACTTACTTCATAGGATCTTTGTGATTAAATAAATGGGTGTATATAAAGTGCTTATACCAAAATGTAGAACAAAGGCATAGTTCAGTAAATGTTATCTTAAGGTTATTATTACGTTGATTACTCTGACTATAACCGCAATTATTCAGAACAGTCTCTCTCCTCCTGGTCAAAACTTGACCATCTTTTACCCTTCAGTCAACTAGGCCTTGCTATTTATTTGCCAATGAATGGGAAAATATTAATCACTGATAATCATAACAGATTACCTTACTCCCCCTCTGAGGGAACATATTAACATTTTGATAGGATTAACACCTGGACACAGAAATCAGTGGAAGAGGTCGCAGCATGAGTAAAGACCCAGAGAGGGGACTGGGAGTTATGGTTTTATGATGCAGTGAATTCCTTTGATTGTAATTTTCACCTTTCAGCATAAGTACTACTCTTTGAACTGAGAGATTAAGAAGGACCATCATGTAAGTAGTCCAAGTACTTCCCAAGTATCAGTCCTAGCTATATTTAGCAGGTCCCTATCCAATAGTAAGTAGTAGGAACTATTTCTGATGGAATACAGAGCAACTTCAGTTGTCTCCTATACCCAGTCCTTGATTCGTTTGAACAGATAAACTTGTGGTTTGTTTGTTTATTTATTTTTAAACTCTCTGGAGTGCACAGTGTGGTAGGATCATTCCTTGATCTATAATCCCAGGCATGATTCGCTCTGAATCCCTGGAGTAAGACCGGGAGGAGGCTTGGATACCTAAGATAGGGAGGACGCAGCCACCAGAGAAGACTTAGAGAATACTGGTTGATGTAACCAAGAGAGAAATGCCTATACCTTTTCTCCTAGAAAAAGACAGTCAGATGTGTGTGATGTGCCAGTTTGTTATGATAGGGCATAGCTATGTAAATTTTGTGAATATATACTATGATATTTTCATTAAAAAAATCAGACTATTAAAAGGAAAAGGCAGTCTGCAATGGCAGTCTCTGCATTTCAGAGCCTCTTAAAATATCATCCATGGACCAGGTTGAGTGAGGGGTCAGAATCTGTGCATTTAGTTACATTAGGGACCTGAAGCAGGTGTCAATATCTTGTCAAGAACAGGTCTGTGCTCAGAGATCTAGGGGAGGATGTGGAGGTTTGTTTGGTGCATCCAACACATTTTGGCAATTTCATAGAGTTTATCTCACTAGAGTAGGCCCTCCAGGCTCTGTTTAAAAGAAATGCCCCATGACAAGTCATATTTCAGTTGGGTGAAGACACAGAAGGTGAGGAGATGCAGGCAGCGAGTGCTGTAGACCAGAGTTCAGAAGAATTGTGTAATACATAGTTTGTTAAATGCCCAGAGTGTTTTCGGGTAAAAGGAGTATCATTTTGTTGTTGTTGTTGGAATTGATTTGAAAACCTTTGTAAGCAGAGAGAAAGAATCCAGTTTCAAAGGGGAGAATTCCTTTGGAGACTGAAGAAGCAGCGTTAGAAGCCAATAAAGCAGTGCTCTAGAGGAAGGCAGCAGTTTTGTTTAAAAAGAAGAAATATCTCATTTTTTAACTTTTTATTTTATATGGGAGTAGAGGTGACTAACAATGTTGGGTTAGTTTCAGGGGTACAGCAAAGTGATTCAGTTATACATAAACATGTATCTATTCTTTTTCAAATTCTTTCCTTGTTTAGGTTGTTACATAATATTGAGCAAAGTTTTCTGTGTTATACAGTAGGTCCTTGTTGGTTATACATTTTAAATATAGCAGTGTGTACTACCTAACACCATAAACAAAAATAAACTCCAAATGGATTAAAGACTTAAATGTAAGACCAGACACTATAAAACTCTTAGAGGAAAACATAGGAAAAACACTCTTTGACAAGAGTGCAAGATCTTTTTTGACCTACCTCCTAGAGTAACAGAAGTAAAAACAAAAATAAACAAAGGGGATTTAATTGAACTTAAAAGCTTTTGAACAGCAAAGGAAACCATAAACAAGACAAAAAGACAACCTCAGAATGGGAGAAGATATTTGCAAATAAAACAACAGACAAAGGATTAATCTCCAAAATATATAAACAGCTCATGGAGCTTAATATAAAAAAAACAAACAATCCAATTAAAAAATGGGCAGAAGACCTAAATAGACATTTCACCAAGGAAGACATATAGATGACCAAGAGGCACATGAAAATATGCTCAACATCACTAATTATTAGAGAAATGCAAATCAAAACTACAATGAGGTATCACCTCACACTGGTCAGATGGCCATTATCAAAAAAATCGAGAAACAATAAATGCTGGAAAGGGTGTGGTGAAGAGGGAAACCTCCTGCACTGTTGGTGGGAATGTAAATTGATACAGCCACTATGGAGAACAGTATGGAGGTTCCTTAAAAACTAAAAATAGAGCTACCATATGACCCAGCAATCCCACTACCAGGCATAAACCCTGAGAAAACCAGGGTATATATAATTCAAAAAGGGACATGTACCACAATGTTCATTGCAGCACTATTTACAATAGCCAGCACATGGAACCAACTTAAATGTCCATTGACAGATGAATGGTTAAAGAAGATGTGGTGCATATATACAATAGAATATTACTCAGCCATAAAAAGAAAAGAAATTGAGTTATTTGTAGTGAGGTGGATGGACCTAGAGTCTGTCATACAGAGTGAAATAAGTCAGAAAGAGGAAAACAGATACCGTATGCTAACACATATATATGGAATCTAAAACAAAAAATTGTGCTGATGAACCTAGTTGCAGGGCAGAAATAGAGATGTAGATGTAGAGAATGGACTTGAGGACTTGGGGTGGGAGGGGGAGGCTGGGGCGAAGTGAGAGTAGCATCGACATGTAGACACAAGCGAACGTAAAATAGTTGGCTGGTGGGAAGCAGCAGCATAGCACAGGGAGTTCGGCTGGGTGCTTTGCGATGACCTCGAGGGGTGGGAAAGGGAGGATGGAAGGGAGGCTCAAGAGGGAGGGGATATGGGGATATGTGTATGCATATGGCTGATTCACTTTGTTGTGCAACAGAAACTAACAGTATTGTGAAGCAATTATACTCCAATAAAGATCTATTTTTAAAAATTAAATAAATAAATAAAAATTAAAAAAAGGAAATGAGGATGGTGGTGGATATACACATTGAAATATGTAAATATTTTACATAATTAAAACAAAGTAAATTAGACAAAAAAGTAAACAATTTCCAAAGGTGAAAAATTAAACCAAATTATCTATCAAGTGGGCTGCATAATTATTTACAGAAAGGTAATTTCAAATAATTCTAAAATATGTATTTTGAAATATGCTAAGTATGAAAGCAATTGTTAAGAAATTTAAACTCTTTTTGCAGTTTTATTGTTGGTAATAAAGCAATACGTGGTAAATAATTTTGTTAATATCTTAGCAACAAAGTTTTTCAATGTAAGTTTTTTTTTTTTAACATCTTTATTGGAGTATAACTGTTTTACAATAGTGTGTTAGTTTCTCCTTTACAACAAAGTGAATCAGTTATACATATATATATGTTCCCATATCTCTTC
>NC_041229.1:50627373-50632385 GCF_002837175.3 Physeter macrocephalus
AGTGTTCCATGAGCACTTGAGAAGAATGTGTATTCTGTTGTTTTTGGATGGAATGTCCTATAAATATCAATTAAGTCCATCTTGTGTAATGTATCATTTAAAGCTTGTGTTTCCTTATTTATTTTCATTTTGGATGATCTGTCCATTGGTGAAAGTGGGGTGTTAAAGTCCCCTACTATGATTGTGTTACTGTCGATTTCCCCTTTTATGGCTGTTAGTATTTGCCTTATGTATTGAGGTGCTCCTATGTTGGGTGCATAAATATTTACAATTGTTATATCTTCTTCATGGATCGATCCCTTGATCATTATATAGTGTCCTTCTTTGTCTCTTGTTATAGTTTTTACTTTAAAGTCTATTTTGTCTGATATGAGAATTGCTACTCCAGCTTTCTTCTGATTTCCATTTGCATGGAATATCTTTTTCCATCCCCTCACTTTCAGTCTGTATGTGTCCCTAGGTCTGAAGTGGGTCTCTTGTAGACAGCATATATATGGGTCTTGTTTTTGTTTCCATTCAGCCAGTCTGTGTCTTTTGGTGGGAGCATTTAATCCATTTACATTTAAGGTAATTATCGATATGTATGGTTCTATTACCATTTACTGAATTGTTTCGGGTTGTTCTTGTAGGTCTTTTCCTTCTCTTGTGTTTCTTGCCTAGAGAAGTTCCTTTAGCATTTGTTGTAAAGCTGGTTTGGTGGTGCTGAACTCTCTCAGCTTTTGCTTGTCTGTAAAGGTTTTAATTTCTCCATCAAATCTGAATGAGATCCTTGCTGGGTAGAGTAATCTTGGTTGTAGGTTTTTTTCCTTCATCACTTTAAATATGTCCTGCCACTCCCTTCTGGCTTGGAGAGTTTCTGCTGAAAGATCCGATGTTAACCTTATGGGGATTCCTTTGTGTGTTATTTGTTGTTTTTCCCTTGCTGCTTTTAATATGTTTTCTTTGTATTTAATTTTTGACAGTTTGATTATTATGTGTCTTGGCGTGTTTCTCCTTGGGTTTATCCTGTATGGGACTCTCTGTGCTTCCTGGACTTGATTGACTATTTTCTTTCCTATATTAGGGAAGTTTTCAACTATAATCTCTTCAAATATTTTCTCAGTCCCTTTCTTTTTCTCTTCTTCTTCTGGGACCCCTATAATTCGAATGTTGGTGCGTTTAATGTTGTCCCAGAGGTCTCTGAGACTGTCGTCAGTTCTTTTCATTCTTTTTTCTTTTTTCTGCTCTGCAGTAGTTATTTCCACTATTTTATCTTCCAGGTCACTTATCTGTCCTTCTGCCTCAGTTATTCTGCTACTGAGCCCATCTAGAGTATTTTTCATTTCATTTATTGTGTTGCTCATCGTTGCTTGCTTCCTCTTTATTTCTTCTAGGTCCTTGTTAACTGTTTCTTGCAATTTGTCTATTCTATTTCCAAGATTTTGAATCATCTTTACTATCATTATTCTGATTTCTTTTTCAGGTAGACTGCCTATTTCCTCTTCATTTGTTAGGTCTGGTGTGATTTTATCTTGCTCCTTCATCTGCTGTGTGTTTTTCTGTCTTCTCATTTTGCTTATCTTACTGTGTTTGGGGTCTCCTTTTTGCAGGCTGCAGGTTCGTAGTTTCCGTTGTTTTTGGTGTCTCTCCCCAGTGGCTAAGGTTGTTTCAGTGGGTTGGGTAGGTTTCTTGGTTGGGGGGACTAGTGCCTCTGTTCTGGTGGATGAGGGTGGATCTTGTCTTTCTGGTGGGCAGGTCCACGTCTGGTGGTGTGTTTGGGGCTGTTGGTAGCCTTATTATGATTTTAGGCAGCCTCTCTGCTAATGGATGGGGCTGTAGTCCTGTCTTGCTCTTTGTTGGGGATAGGGTGTCCAGCACTGTTCGTTGCTGGTCCTTGAGTGGAGCTGGGTCTTGGTGTTGTGATGGAGGTCTCTGGGAGATTTTCACCGTTTGATATTGCGTGGAACTGGGAGGTCTCTTGTGGACCAGTGTCCTGAGGTTGGTTCTCCCACCTCAGAGACAGAGCCCTGACGCCTGGCTGGAGCGCCAAGAGCCTTTAATCCACACAGCTCAAAATAAAAGGGAGAAAAAATAGAAAGTACAGAAAAGGAAGGAAGGAAGGAGGGAGGGAAGGAAGGAAGGAAGAAAGAAAGGATGGGAGGAAGGAAGAAAGGAAGGAAGGAAGGAAGGAAGGAGGAGAGGAAGAAAGGGAGGAAGGAAGGGAGGAAGAAAGGGAAGAAGAAAGGAAGGAAGGAAGAAAGAAAGGGAGAAGACAAAATAAAGTAGGATAAAATATAGTTATTAAAATAAAAAATAATTATTAAGAAGAAATATTTCTATTAAAAAAAAAGAAAAAAAAAACAAAAAATAAAAAACAAAAAAATGGGTTGGACTAACCCTAGGACAAATGGTGGAAACAAAGCTATAAAGACAAAATCTCACACAGCAGCACACACATACACACTCACAAAAAGAAAAAAGGGGAAAATAATAGTATATCTTGCTCCCAAAGTCCACCTCCTCAACTTGGGATATTTCGCTGTCTATTCAGGTTTTCCACAGATGCAGGGCACCTCAAGTTGATTGTGGAGCTTTAATCCGCTGCTTCTGAGGCTGCTGGGAGAGGGTGGCCCATCTTATTAGCACTCAAATACTTGTTGAATAAGACATTTAATAAATTATAACATATTTCTGATTCAAAACTTTTTTTAATATTTTTATTCCAGTTAAGTTTGGTGTTGTTTTATAATAATGTAAAATGCAATACTTAAACAGAAAATGACATTTTAAATTAAAGTCATGCTTTCAAAGAACTTAAGTTAATAGATTTTTTTTTTCTGAATGACTCTAAGCATGACTTAAATATTCTAACAGGCCAATGGTTTATTGATCAGAAAACTTAGGTATTAAATTACTGGCTGAATACTGCCCTAGGAATCCCATTTTTCTTTAGATTATAGGGTGATTAATTTGATAAATATCCAAGATATATTTTCATCTTTGTAACATCTAAAAGCATAATCTGATGTTCATTGTTCTTCTGTGCAGAGACGTTCTAAAGAAGGGTCTGACCCCCCAATTAAGCAATCGAAATTTTTTCCGAGTGTCAATATGCCCCAAATTCAGATTAGTGAAAACATCTCACTTACGTGTATTTTTTTAACCTTGTTCTCTCAAGATTCTTCCCCTACTGGAGGCACAAAATTCAACAAATCCTGTTGACTCTGGAAAGTAACAAAGACGGATTTAAGTTAATCCAGTGCTTGAAGTGGGACCCGGGGCAGCTTGCCAAGATCATGTTATTCTTTTGTTTGGAATCCTACCATCCACCACCCACTGCCAGGAAGCTCCCTCCTTCCCTTCTTATTCTCCTCTCTTCTTTCTTCCCATCTAGCTGCCCGGGGTCCCAACCATCTGTGCCAAGTGGGAAAGGAGACCCCTGGGAGGTCACACAGGGGGAAGGGGCAGGCCCCTGAGCTCCGCAGACTCTGCCATCCTGGGGTAGGCCCGTGGAGACCTCAGGGCGGCTCAGTCTGTACGCAGATATATCAGTGAGCTCCGCGCCCGTTTCTGGAGCTCCTTTAAGCGGCGTGCTTAAACCCCTCTCCTCGCGCACCAGGAAGCAAAGAGGGAAGAAAAGGCCTCTTGCCTCTTCGGCAGCTCCAGACTTCAACCGACTCCCTCCCGTCTAGCCATGGTGCACTAACCCCTTCAGGCTGTGTTAACGCCGCCAACTCCAGACCTTTCCCTGGGATCCAACTGAAGCCCGAGGCTCAGCTCCCAGCCCCGGCCCGCCCCGGCGGGTGAGCAGACAAGCCTCTCGGGCTGGTGAGTGCTGGTCGACCCCGATCCTCTGGGCGGGAATCTCTCCGCTTTGCCCTCCGCACCCCGCTGCTGCGCTCTCCTCCGAGGCTCCGGTTCCGGAGCTTCCCCCTCCACCACCCACAGTCTCCGCCCGCAAAGGGGCTTCTCGTGTGTGGGAACCTTTCCTCCTTCACGGCTCCCTCCCACTGGTGCAGGTCCCGTCCCTATTCTTTGTCTCTGTTTATTCTTTTCTCTTTTGCCCTACCCAGGTACGTGGGGAGTTTCTTGCCTTTTGTGAGGTCTGAGGTCTTCTGCCAGCGTTCGGTGGGTGTTCTATAGGAGAAGTTCCACGTGTAGCTGTATTTCTGATGTATCTGTGAGGAGGAAGGTGATCTCCGCGTCTTACCCTTCCGCCATCTTGCCTGCTTCCTTCAGTTATCCAATTTTTTTTTAAAAATAGATCTTTATTGGAGTATAATTGCTTCACAATACTGTGTTGGTTTCTGTTGTACACCAAAGTGAATCAACCGTATGCATACATATGTCCCCATATCCCCTCCCTATTGAGCCTCCCTCCCCTCCTCCCTATCCCACCACTCTAGGTCATCGCAAAGCACGGAGCCGATCTCCCTGTGCTATGCTGCTGCTTCCCACTAGCTAATTATTTTACATTCGGTAGTGTGTATATGTCGATGCTACTCTCACTTCGCCCCAGCCTCCTCCTCCCACCCCGTGTCATCAGATCCATTCTCTACGTCTACATCTTTATTCCTGCCCTGCAACTAGGTTCATCAGTACAATGTTTTTTTTTTTTTTTTGTTTTCATATATATGTGTTAGATATGGTATTTGTTTTTCTCTTTCTGACTTACTTCACTCTGTATGAAGACTCCAGGTCCATCCACCTCACTACAAATAACTCAATTTCACTTCTTTTTATGGCTGAGTAATATTCCATTGTATATATGCACCATCTTCTTTATCCATTCATCTATCAATGGACATTTTGGTTGGTTCCATGTCCTGGCTATTGTAAATAGTGCTGCAATGAACATTGTGGTATATATCTCTTTTTGAATTATGGTTTTCTCAGAGTATATACCTAGTAGTGGGATTGCTGGGTCATATAGTAGTTCTATTTTTAGTTTTTTAAGGAACCTCCATACTGTTCTCCATAGTGGCTGTATCAATTTACATTCCCACCAACAGTACAAGAGGGTTCCCTTTTCT
>NC_041229.1:50632434-50653215 GCF_002837175.3 Physeter macrocephalus
GTTGTTTGATTTGCAAATATTTTCTCCCATTCTGAGGTTGCCTTTTTGTCTTGTTTATGGTTTCCTTTGCTGTGCAAAAGCTTTTAAGTTTAATTAAGTCCCATTTGTTCATTTTTGTTTTTATTTCCGTTACTCTAGGAGGTGGGTCAAAGAATATCTTGCTGTAGTTTATGTCAAAGAGTGTTTTTCCTATAAGAGTTTTATAGAGTCTGGCCTTGCATTTACGTCTTTAATCCATTTGGAGTTTGTTTTTGTGTATGGTGTTAGGTACTGTTCTAATTTCATTCTTCTACATGTAGCTGTCAAGTTTTCTGAGCACCACTTATTGAAGAAGCTGTCTTTTCTTCATTGTATGTTTTTTCCTCCTTTGTCATAAATTCAGGGGCCAGATGTGTGTGGGTTTATCTCTGGACATTCTATCTGTACCATTGATCTGTATTTCTGTTTTTGTGCCAGTACCATACTGTCTTGATTACTGTAGCTTTGTGGTATAGTTTGAAGTCAGGGAGCCTTATTCCTCCAGCTCCGTTTTTCTTTCTCAAGATTGCTTTGGCTATTCGGGGTCTTTTGTGTTTTCATACGAATTGTAAAAATTTTTGTTCTAATTCTGTGAAGAATGCCATTGATAGTTTGATAGGGATTGCACTGAATCTGTAGATTGCTTTGGGTAGTATAGTTATTTTCACAGTATGGATTCTTCCAATCCAAAAACATGGTATATTTCTCCATCTCTTTATGTCATCTTTGATTTCTTTCTTCAGCGTTTTATAATTTTCTGAGTACAAGTCTTTCGCCTCCTTAGGCAGGTTTACTTCTAGGTATTTTATTCTTTTTGTTACAGTGGTAAATGAGATTGTTTCCTTAATTTCTCTTTCCAATTTTTCATTGTTGGTGTATAGGAATGCCAGAGATTACTGTGCATTAATTTTGTATCCTGCAACCTTACCAAATTCATTGATTAGTTCTACTAGTTTTCTGGTGACATCTTTAGGATTTTCTATGTATAGTATCATGTCATCTGCAAACCGCGACAGTTATACTTCTTTTTTTTTCAATTTGTATTCCTTTTATTTCTTTTTCTTCTCTGATTGCCATGGCTAGGACTTCCAAAACTATATTGAATAAGAGTGGTGAGAGTGGACATCCTTGTCTTATTCCTGTTCTTAGTGGAAATGTTTTCAGTTTTTCACCATTGAGTATGATGCTTGCTGTGGGTTTCTCATATATGGCCTTTATTATGTTGAGGTATGTTCCCTCTTTGCCCATTTTCTGGTTAGTTTTATCATAAATCGGTGTTGAAGTTTGTCAAAAGCTTTTTCTGCATCTATTGAGATGATCATATGGTTTTTATTCCTTAATTTGTTAATGTGGTGTGTCACATTGATTGATTTGTGTATATTGAAGAATCCTTGCATCCCTGGGATAAATCCCACTTGATCATGGTGTATGATCCTTTTAATCTGTTGCTGGATTCTGTTTGCTAGTATTTTGTTCAGGATTTTTGCATCTATGTTCATCAGTGGTATTGGTCTATAATATTCTTTTTTTGTGATTTTTTTTTTTTTTTTTTTTTATCAGGGTGATGGGTGACTTCGTAGAATGAATTTGGGAGTGTTTCTCCTTCTGCAATTTTTTGGAAGAGTTTGAGAAGGATGGGTGTTAGCTCGTCTCTAAATATTTGATAGAATTTACCTGTGAAGCCATCTGGTCCTGGACTTTTGTTTGTTGGAAGATTTTTAATTATGGTTTCAATTTCATTACTTGTGATAGGTCTGTTTATATTTTCTAATTCTTCCTGGTTCAGTCCTGGAAAGTTGTACCTTTCCAAGAATTTGTCCATTTCTTCCAGGTTGTCCATTTTATTGGCATATAGTTGTTTGTAGTAGTCTCTTATAATTCTTTGTAATTCTGCGGTGTCAGTTGTGATTCTCCTTTTTCATTTCTAATTTTATTGTTTGCATCCTGTACCTTTTTATCTAGATTAATCTGGCTAAGGGTTTATCAATTTTGTTTTTCTTCTCAGAGAACCAGCTTTTAGTTTTATTGACCTTTGCTGTATTTTTCTTTGTTTCTATTTCATTTCATTTTATTTATTTATTTAGGATCGATAGAATGATTTAATATTTATAGACCCTTAGAATTGTAACAGGTATACAGTAACATAGGGGTTAGCAAGCTACAACTCTTGGACCAGATCCAGCTTTTAGCCTCTTTTTGTACTGCCTGTGAACTGAGAATGATTATTAAATTTTCTTTTATGTTACATATATTTTATTTATTTATTTATTTTAACATCTTTATTGGAGTATAATTGCTTTTTAATGTTGTGTTAGTTTCTGCTGTATAACAAAGTGAATCAGCTATATGTATACATATATTCCCATATGCCCTCCCTGTTGCATCTCCCTCCCACCCTTCCTATTATTTCATTTATTTCTGCTCTGATCTTTATGATTTCTTACCTAATACTGACTTTGCATTTTCATTGTTTTTCTTTCTTAGTAGTTTTAAGTGTAAGGTTAGACTGTTTATTTGAGATTTTTCTTGTTTCTTGAGGTGAGATTGAATTGGCATAAATTTCCCTCTTAGAACTGCTTTTGCTGTGTCCCATAGGTTTTGGATCATTGTGTTTTCTTTATCATTTGTTTCTATGTATTTTTTAATTTCTTCTTTGATTTCTTCAGTGATCTGTTGGTTATTTAGTAGTGCACTGTTTAGCCTCCATGTATTTGTGTTTTCTACAGTTTTTTCCCTGTAATTGATTTCCAGTCTCATAGCATTGTGGTCAGAAAAGATGCTTGATACATTTTCAATTTTCTTAAATTTTCTGAGGCTTGATTTTTGACCCAAGATGTGATCTATCCTGGAGAATATTCCATGTGCACTTGAGAAAAACGTATGTTCTGCCACTTTTGGGTGGAATGTTCTATAAATGTCAGTTAAATCTCTATGGTCAAAAAAAAAAAAAAAAAAAAAAATTTCCTATGTTCTATTGTGTCATTTGAAGCTTGTGTTTCCTTATTTATTTTCTGTTTGGATGATCTGTTTGGATTTATTTTCTGTTTGGTGTAAGTGAGGTGTTAAAGTCCCCTACTATTATTGTGTTACTGTTGATTTCTTCTTTCATGGTTGTTAGAATTTACCTTATGTATTGAGGTGCTCCTATATTCGGTGCATAAACATTTATAATTGTTATATCTTCTTCTTGGATTGATCCTTTTATCATTATGTAATTTCCCTCCTTAACAGTCTTTATTTTAAAGTCTGTTTTGTCTGATACAAGTTTTGCTACTCAAGCTTCCTTTTGATTTCCATTTGCATGGAATATCTTTTTCTGTCCCTTCACTTTCAGGCTGAATGTGTTCCTAGGTCTGAATTGGGTCTCTTGTGGACAGCATATATATGTTTCTTTTTTTTGTATCCATTCAGCCAGTCTGTGTCTTTTGGTTGGTGCATGTAATCCATTTACATTCAAGCTTATTATCGATATGTTTGTTCCTATTACCATTTTCTTAATTGTTTCGGGTTTGTTTTTGTGGGTCTTTTTCCTGTCTTGTGTTTCCTGCCTAGAGAAGTTTCTTTAGCATTTGTTGTAAAGCTGGTTTGGTGGTGCTGAATTCTCTTAGCTTTTGCTTGTCTGAAAATCTTTTGATTTCTCCATCAAATCTGAATGAGATCCTTGCTGGGTAGAATAATCTTGGTTGTAGGTTTTTCTCTTTCATCACTTTAAGTATGTCCTGTCACTGCCTTCTGTCCTCCAGATTTTCTGCTGAAAAATCAGCTGATAACCTTATGGCAATTCCTTTGTATGTTATTTTTTATTTTTCCCTTGCTGCTTTTAATATTTTTTTCTTTGAATTTAATTTTTGTTAGTTTGATTAATATGTGTCTTGGTATGTTTTTCCTAGGTTTTATCCTGTATGGGACTCTCTGTGCTTCCTGGACTTTGCTGACTATTTCCTTCCCCATGTTAGGGAAGTTTTCATCTGTAATCTGTTCAAATATTTTCTCAGACCCTTTCTTTTGTTTTTCATCTTCTGGGACCATATAATTCAAATGTTGGTGCATTTAGTGTTGTCCCAGAGGTCTCTGAGATTGTCTTCAATTCTTTTCATTCTTTTTTCTTTATTCTGCTCCTCGGCAGTTATTTCCACCATTTTGTCTTCCAGCTCGCTTATTCGTTCTTCTATCTCAGTTATTCTGTTATTGATTCCTTCTAATATATTTTAAATTTCAGTTATTGTGTTGTTCATCTCTGTTTGTTTGTTCTTTAGTTCTTCTAGATCTTTGTTAAACATTTCCTGTATTTTCTCAATCCATGCCTCCATTCTATTTCAGAGATTCTGGGTCATCTTTACTATCATTAGTCTGAATTCTTTTTCAGCAAGATTTCCTACTTCCTCTTCATTCATTTGGTCTTGTAGGTTTTTGCCTTGCTCCTTCATCTATGATTTTTTTTTTGCTGTCTCATTTTTTAATTAAAAACAATTTTTTTAATGAGTGGGATTGTGTTCCTCTCTTACTGGTTGTTTGGCCTGAGGCTTCCAACGCTGGAGTTTATAGGCTGTTGGGTAGAGCTGGGTCTTGGTGCTGAGATGAAGACCTCTGTGTGACCTCACTCTGATGAATACTCCCTGGGGTCTGAGGTTCTCTGTTAGTCCAGTGGTTTGGACTTGGAGCTCTCATGACAGGAGCTTTGGCCTGATCCCCAGCTTGTGAACCAAGGTCCTGCAAGCCGCGTGGGGTGGTGATTCACTTGGGGGTTCCTACCATCTCATTGGCATCAGGGTCCTCTGCCAGCCACTGGCAGGCACTGTAATTGTGGGGAGATGCTCACTCAGCATTTTCCCACACTGCCATCTTGACTCCACCTGCAATGTAAGATTTTTTAATAAATACAAGCATAAAAAGTAATTCAAGTAAAGTTTCTATAATTTTACACCTGAATTGGAAATATGAGCATAAATTCATTGTTTATTTTTCGATTAAATGCTTATTTCTTAGCTTTGTCTGCAGAAAAAAAGGCTTACAATTAATAGAAATCTCAGCTAGCAAAGATCACCTATAGTGCCTGTTTGCACTCTCTAAACACTATATTCCATGCAAGAAACCAGGAATGAGGATTTGGGTCTAGGGCAGGAAATCTACACAATGAGCCTGTAACCTCTTATTGTTTCAGAATATAAAGAAGCTCTCAGAATATCCTAGGGATGTTTGAAAGGCATCCAGGATTTGTTTAAAGGGGCTCCCACTGGCTAAAGATGGGAATTTAAACATCAGAAAGAGTAATGATGGTAAAGTATTAAAACATATCAATCCTAGAAAAATCTCTGAGTCTATAATAAAATTCACAAAGGAAAATAAATTGTTTATATTTAGAGGTTATTTTGACACCAACTTAAATTAGTCTGAAAATCAGTAAAAAAAAGAAAAAAAAGCAAGTATTTGTCTTGTTCACCTGCGTGAGTGTTATTTTAGGACAATGAAAAGGTGAGGATGAAATATTCTTATTTTTAGAAGAACTGTTGCTAATAAATGTATAAGGAATGTTGAATTTAGAAAATTACCATTTGAAATCCCCAATGGAAAAAAACAATTCTATGCAAAGATTATTAATGAGTATTAAAACTAGTATATGAAGGAAACTTTATAATGGATAGATCATACTGACAATGCCTGAGCCTAATAATCAATTTTAACACCTCTAAAATAAAAGAACAGGATGTGCTTCCTAACATTATATAATAGTAAGTGTACAATATATTTATAAGGTATGAAGTATTCTTGCAAACAAACTGAATCCAACCAACTTTGTAGATCTAACTACTAGTGGAATGTGAGAGATAAAGGAAAAAGTTAAAAACCATGGGAAAGCAATTAGCTAAATCAAGAATATGGGATATTATACAGGACAAATGATACATTTACTTTTAAAAAACAAATGGAAGCACAAAGATAAGTTGTAATAGGGATCCAGAGTGAAGGTTTTTGAATAACAGAAAGCTAAATGTTTAAGAAAATGTAGGTGCATGTAAAGATAGTTGAAATAAAATCTTATGGGGTCCAGGATCAACAGGAAAGGGAAGATGTCTGGGAGGAGACCAATGGGTAGAAAAGGGCAGAATCAATAGACTCTGGACGTCTCTCTGAATTGAAAGTATAGGGAAAGGAAAAGTAAGGACATTGGAGAGGTAGGAGGCTAGGAAGTCATGCTCACCGTAGAATATCAAAGCAGGTTGGCTTCTAAGATGGAACATGTCTGCAGATGGTGTTATTTTTTGCATTTCCCTCTGCATTAGGGGCTGAAGTTCAAAAGAGGTGAAGACATAGGAGTGAAGGAGGCTTAAGGTTAAGGCTGCAGTTTTTATGATCCAGTTACATGCATTTTGTCTCCAGGGATGAAATACCAGCAAGAGCTGGTATAGAAAGGAAAACTGTAGCACAGAATCTAGAGACTTCATTGAGTAAAGGAGAATTCTTAAGATGGTGGAAGTTGATAGTAGTCAGTAAAGGAAGAGGTGAGATGTCTTTAGTTTCAAAGGATGATGAGTTTTGACTGAAAGGTGGAATAACAATGATCTGGAAATGCCAATAGGAAATCAGGAGAGTACCAAACCCCTCCTAAACCTGTGTGTGTTTGGGAAGAAGTGATTCAGTCGTTTCCTCTAGGGCACACAAAGTTTAAGTCCTCAGGTGAGGCATAGCCTTCTAATTAAGGGTGAGATAGGTATAATCCCTATAAAGAAGGATGAACTCAGAGCATTTTTTTTAAACAGTGGAGAAGTGGTTTTAAGAGAAACAAGTGAAAATTGTAGAGAGGGAGAATCTTTCAACGAGAGACACGGAGAAGCATGGAAGGTGGGAGATTATTGAGTGAATTTCAAGATTAAGAGGTAGATTTACAGTTGAACTTCCAGTACATTTATCTTTCCTCTAGGGGGATATATCACTATCACTAACCTCCTTCCTGATAAGAAACATTGTAGCATTTCTAGATGGATCTTCCATATTTGTTAGTCTAGGCATGGCTTCCCATTTCTTTTCTATTCCTTATAATGCAAAAGGCAGTGGTAAAATTTACTCAATAAACAGAAAGAACTATTCACATTTGCACCAGATATCTTCTTAGAGTATTGTAAATTTTTCAATACCAGTTTAGAATATTGTTTGCCTGATAAAGAAGCTACTTATCTACATATGAAAAAAAAAGTTGATTTTAGATGAGGATGGGATTAAAGATACTTACTACCTAAGTAACTTGCTCTGACAATAGGGTGAGCATATGTGTAATTCAAATTCATGACTTGGCAAAATTAAGAATTACTAATCGATTCGCAGTTGTTTTGGATTAGTCTTAGAATTCTATTGTTAATTCTGGGCTACAAGGGTTTAATGGCATTTTTGACTGATTAATAGTAATGTATACTAATATATGTTTGAATACAATAAATAAGAGCTCCAGAATGGATCTTGATTGCTTTGTTGGCTGGCTTGAGATTCTTATTAGTTTTTTAACTGTACTTTTTTTTTTTTTCAGAAAGTATCTCAGGCATTAAGTAATTAAAGCATCTGCTGGCATGCCATTTTAAGATATGTGGAGATTAATAAAATCTTTGATGGGCATTGAACCTTAAAAGTCATATAGCCCGATGACCTCTTACCTCTTAGCAGTACCATTCTTATAAAAATAACTCACATACATTGGAGACAATAAATCTTTACAGATGGGGAGACTGAAGATCAGATGGGTTAAGAAATTTCCCCAGCTGGGGTTGGACTAAAAATCAGGCCTTCTGACTTCAGATGACTTAATATTTCCATGATCCATTTTCCCTATTAAAGGACTTCATGGATGGGAAAGAAAAATAATTTCTTGAGCAATTTGTAGAAGAGCTAATGAGGTTAATTGGGTATAAGACTGCCATTTGGTTTTATACACAAGCAGTGAGTGATGATGGGATAAGCACAGGAGTTAAGAGTCAGGAGACTTAAGTGTGAGTCCCCAAAGCAGCTTTTCAACTCCGGGAAAGAAATTTAACCTCCTTGATCCTTAGATGCCTCTCCTGATGAATGGGAATAATAATGCCTTCTTTAAGAAACTTACTGAATGAGTTGTTCCTGGTTTAAGATACTTGTGAATGACAGTGAAGGATTGGAATGCTTGATATTGTTGCTGTCATTGTTTGTTATAGCAGGAAGCACGTAGGTTCCAGTGATACTCTCAGTTCCCCCACTGCTCTCTCTTTCCTGGGTGACCAAGGGACCAGGAGACACACAGCTTAACTTGGGAAGAGCTGTCTGGAAGGAATGCGAAATGAGTTCCGGAAAGCCAGCTGGAATTTAATAATGCATAAAAAATACACCAAAGGGAGGAAGGAACCAATTAGGAAGCAATTACGGAGATTGCAATTACGATGCATCTTAATAAAGTCCAAAAAATATTAGCCTACAAATGGAAGACAGGCTAGTTACCTACGGAAGAAAAGAGACGTGGAAATAAGGAAACTTACCAAGGCAGATACCATGAAAACAAAGAATAGGAAAGGAAAAAAAATAAAACTATATTTTCCACTATCTTCTCTGCACATTCAAATCCCAAGCTTCCTTCAAGAATCTATTCTTATGACTTTCCTTGAAGTACTTCTGTTCAGTACTGTTATTAAATTATTGAACTTCCTTCACAATTAAAAAGCTAACCCTGATAATTCCCCAAGTAGGAAGTAGAAATGATTAGTGAATTCTTGAAAAATGACCAACTATCTTAGAAATCAAATAAAAACAATTTAATATTCCACTTTAGTTTGAAAATTAGAGAAGATTTTTAAGCATTATTTGCCTGTCCCTTCTTCACATTTGCATTTGGGGATCCTACCTTATACTGAGCAGCTATTTGAGGAGCAGTGCTTTCTTGGTACATGAGTGTCAGACAAGTGTGCTGTAGAGAAAGGGGCTTTGGAAAAGAAGCTGGGAGACTGAGCCAATTAAGGCCTCAGCTCCAACAGTGGAGTCCTGATAATTCAGATTTAGAGTCAACTACTCTTTATTAATTACCTACTGTGTGAAAGGTGAGAACTTTAATCTATATGACGTAGTTAATCTCCACAGTAATCTCTGCCTTTTGTTGTCACCCCTTTTGTTCAGAGTAGGGTAGGGGACATAAGCCTGAGAGGTTGGGTACCTTTCCCAAGTTCTGGCTTTTAGTAAAAAGCATCAAGTTAATGTGTGAAAGGATTTCAAAAACTAATTAAGCATTAACATCATTTTTATAAAAAAATAAAGAGCAAATTATTTGAGCAATGTTAGATGCTAATGATTGCAAAGAAAATAAGTGAACAGTGGTGCACCTAAAATTTAGTAGTAAAAATGAGAAATTTTGAATGTTATTTCAAAGGTTTATACCCTTTTTCTAGTTTAAAATGGCATTACACACCAAAGCCAAAAATGTGATCATAATATTTTAGCTCAGCTTTAAACAAGCTACATAACTTTTTATTAGATTTTTTTTTTTAAAGTTAATTAATTTACTTTGGCTGTGTTGGGTCTTCATTGCTGTGCGCAGGCTTTCTCTAGCTGCAGCGAGTGGGGGCTACTCCTCGTTGTGGTGTGCAGGCTTCTCATTGTGGTGGCTTCTCTTGTTGTGGAGCACAGGCTCTAGGTGCGTGGACTTCAGTAGTTGTGGCACGTGGGCTTCAGTAGTTGTGGCCCACGGGCTTAGTTGCTCTGTGGCATGTGGGATCTTCCCGGACCAGGACTTGAACCCATGTCCCCTGCACTGACAGGTGGATTCTTAACCACTGCACCACCAGGGAAGCCCCTAGATTTGGTTTTAATTATTTGGAATATTAATATGATTTTCTCAGTCATTCATTTAAAACCTTTCAATGTATCCAGCCCTAGAACGATCTGGTTGGTTGTTGATCTGGCTCCCCAGAGACTTCGAGTCTGTTCTGTAAGCTTTGGAACCTTCTTATTTCCACTTCAGTTAGCTATACATGGTATTTTATTGTTTACCTTAAAATTTTTTTCTAATTATAAAATATGATTATGGAAGTATATTTTTCAAGTCTGATCATTTTGTATGCATGAGTCTTTTTTTTGTATTGGGTTTAAGCATTCCTTGGAACAGAGGCTATATTTTATTCTATGAATGTCTTACATTTTTATTCTATGTATATTTCCTCAGCACCACTTGACATAATGCTGGCTATATCGCAGGCAACATCCCCAATGCCTGTGGAATCAGGAATAATAAAAAAAATTGGAATAACAGAATTGGAAGAAGATGTGAGGCAACAAACAACCTGCCTATGCTCTGATACAGCACTTTGCTTCTCTACACTCCCACAACGTTTTGACCATTATCTACATCTCTTTTCAAAATTCTGCCAAGGTTCTGGGGACAATTTTGGTTTTAGGTAAGGAGGCGTTTCAGGGAATTCTATCACTCTTAAAAGTCAGGTGACTTAGCATTAAGAACTCTTGTTTCTGTACTAGTGCTACATTTTTGCTCCATTTAAAACTCTGGGTTTCTGTCTTATAACCAAACCAATTTCCCACATTGTAGGGTCTTTCCTCATTTACCACCTTGATAGCTTTCTGTTACTCCATTCTCTGTGTATAAGGTTTCATCTTCTCTCTTGAAGCAGCACTGTGGATTGGAAAGAACATTGGCTTTGCAAACACTCACACCCTTACTCCATCATTGCCTGCCTTGTGATCGTAGATAATATTTTATAAAATTGAGTTATCTAATCTGTAAAATAAGATCAATCGCACCTAACTCAAAGAGCTGTAATGAAGGTTAAATGAGATTTAAAAACCTTAACTAGTGCCCAGCATTTTTTAGTTAAAAAATATTGATTTCTTTCCACTTTCTTTCCCTTTTCTCTTGTCCATCCAACTTAGAAACTAGAGCCTTCTCCTAAACTTCAGTTTACATCTCAACTTTGCTGTTTTCTTACAGATCTTCACATTATCAAGGCTGCCTCCACTAACTAGCCTGCCTTTGTACTCCAATATAGGAAGTCTCTTGCTATCACAAATAATGTACTCCTGGAAACTTGTGTGAAAGGTACAGATGCAAAAGGAAGTAGAGCAATAGATTTAATTAGGACTTCCATTCTAAGACATTATATAAGTAGGTATTCCCCTAATTATGATTTAAATATTATATTTTACTGCTAAAGTATAATACAATGCATATGTAAGTATTTAAAACACATGTTAAAACATTAAACATAAGCAAGAAAAATAATTAAAATTTTTTTCTTCCTTCAAATTGTCTTGCTCAGCTTATTTGAAAAGGCATTGAAAAATTCTGATTTTGATGTTGGAAACAAGGCCATGCTATTCATCATTTTCCAAGGTATTTTGCAACTTTGGAAAAATTTTGTAAAAGTAACATGAACCGCCAGCCTTCTTCTTTTTATAAAGAAAGATGTTCTACTCTAGGAAGATATGAACTTCATGTGCATATAAATAATTGGGATGCTTTTAACATGCCTACCCTCAAATTATAATTTCAAGTACCATTGGTAATTTTTCTTAGAGAAGCTGCTGGCATTCCTTCTCTCTACGTTGCTCATTCCTCCAAACAGGTGTGCTGAAGTTGGCTTGTACTGGAGAGAAAGCTGATTGTCCACATCTCTTACCAACTCTCTTTCTGTGATGTCATGTTGGCAGGCCATGATGGAAGTATTTGCATTGTGGAAATCAGTAAATGCCACAAATCAGGAACATATATATATATATATATATATATATATATATAGTTTTAGCAGCACCCTATCACCCCAACCCCTGTCATTTATGCTTATACATTAGGGTGAACACTCAGATTCATCAGATTACACCTGATATTATTCATCCTGCAAAGAATCTCTTGAATGATCACTTTTAATTAGGTAGGTTTAAGAGGCACCAATTAACCTGGAGAAATAAGGGGAACAAAGTCTTTATTTGCTGAACAGAAACTTAAGCATCCTTTGGTGCACAGAGACAGTCACTAGGTAAAAAAGTAGATTTTCTGTATAAAATGCTTTCTTGAGCAAGAAGAGAGTAAGAGCCAGCTACTAATACCCCAATTTTCTGAGACAAAAGTCACTTAATGTGAATCAAGAGAGTTACCTTTAAGATCTAGTGGCAAGGAAGGTGAATAAACCTGGTGTAATAAATTGTAATGAGTTCAGAGGGAGCCTGAGCAGGTGAACTGGGCTTACTCCAAGAGTCTAAGGGTCTATTGGGTAGGTCTGGTTTCTGCACATCCTGCTGCTGCTATTTTTGGTGGCTCCCATACAGGCCACTGTTGCAATTAGAAAGTGGCAAGTGGCTGTGCTTACAGAGCAAGAGCTAAAAAAGTCAGAATATGAAAGGCAAGTGTGATTTGTGAGCCCATTTATGGACAGAGAGTTGGCTTAGCAAGGGTTTGCCAGTTGTAGAGAATTGACTTGAGTCCTTTAGTGCTGCACTGCATGCCACAAGCGGCAGTGACTAGGAGGACCAACCATCCTGTTTTTTCTCCACTTGACCTTTGGAATCAGGCCTGCCTTCTTGAGTTCCTGGGCACTTTAGAGGAACATGACTTCGGGAGTGAATTACTAGAATTTCTGACACTAGGCCAGGGATAAATTAGTAATTAATTTGGAAAATAAAAGAGATAGGAGCATATTAATTAATTCATTTATTCAACAATTATTTCTTGAATTCCCACTACATTGAAGAAACTATTATGGACCCTGGGGATACACAGTGAACAAAACAACCAAAGACCTCTGCCCTCCTGGACCAGGTTTGCCATGTTTCTATCATGAGTATGTGGAACAAATCACACTGTATATTTCTTCTTGCCCACATTGCTCCTTTCAGAAAAATTCTTCAGAAATTAATTTACAACGTGGTATCTGCTTTAAATTCTTTTCTCTTGTTTCACAATTGAATGTAGTTTACAATCAAAGGCCATTCAATTATGACTATACATTTACATTTCTGACATGCCCATTTATTTCTACCTTTGCACAGTTATCACAAATATCTATATTTTAATTTTTCTATTTCCTACTCATTTAGTAAAGTAAGTAATCAAATTGAACTAAATTAATTTGATCATTTTCTTTTTGCTTGTAGTTCTACTTCCTGGAGGTACTTAATAATTGCTGGATATTTGATCAATAATTGTTGATATTTCCTTGAACTATTCTAGGGGAAATGTGGAGTAAAGACAGTGTGATGGGATTCTTGGGCATGGATAATTCATAAATAAGTCAGATCTTTAAAAGATTTTAGTTTGAGTTTATTAACTTTGATTTCTAGGCAGAAAATCAGGTCTACATTTATCCCATCCAAAAATATTATAATTATTTGCATCGGGGTAGAGTGCAAAGAGGATTTTGAGACCTTGATTTATGATTTGGCAGTTTGAGCTTTATGCTTTGATACGGGCAGCACTTCTGGTCTCAGCAAGGCTCAATCATTCATTAATAGTCAGCTGCCAGACTACTGCTGGGCTTGTTGGTCTAAGATGAACTCATTTCAACTCTGATGATTGCTTGCTGTCGTCTGGGGATATGGGGTTGACTGGACTACCATATCTCATCACAAAGGAGGCTAACCGGGACAGCAGGTTTTTAAGAGAGGGTGTGGATGTATGCAGAGCCTCATGGTTCCTAGACTCAGAACTGGCACAGCATTTCTGCAGAATTCTAATGGCCAGAACAAGTGGCAAACCTAACCAGATTCAAGGATTGAAGAAATGGATACCATCTTTTGATGAAAGGAACTTCAAAGTCATATTGCGAAAGACTGTGTAGGTAGGAAGGAGTGGCAAATTATTACAATTTATGGAATCTGTTACCGATTCCACATGTTTTCATATCTTATAAACTGAATTATAAAATTCTTGAGTAATTAAAAAAAAACAACAAGCATGGATTTACTAATTAGAAAAGCTCAAATGAATGAAATGAGGAAGATGTATTAAAAAGAAGTCCTTAGAGAGTGTCAGAAAGGAAATAATTTCTGCCAGAGAGGGGGAAGCTTTTTAATGTAAGGTCTAAATGGGAGTTGTTTCTCTATAAAAAACCAGAGTGAAAGATACCTTCCATAGACTGGATGTTTGTGTCTCCTTAAAATTCATATGTTGAAATCCTAACCCTTCAATGTGATGGTATTTGGATGTGGGGGGCCTTGGGTAGGTGATTAGGTCATGAGGGTAGAGCCCTCATGAATGGGATTAGTGTCCTTATAAAAGAGATACTGGACAGCTCCCTTACTCTTTCTGTCACGTGAGGACAAAACGAGAAGATGACCATCTGTAAAGCAGGAAGCATGCTCTCACTAGACACTGAATCTGCTGGTGCCTTGATCTTGGACTTCTCAGCTTTCAGAATTTTGAGAATTAAATTTCTGTTGTTTATAAACCACCCAGTCTATGGTATTTTTCTTATAGCAGCATAAATGGACTAAGACAATGCCTCAGTCCCAGACAGTGCAGAAAGATGTACTGCTGAGAAGATCTGTAGTAATTATTTTGGGAAAAAAAGGAAAGACTCACACAAGAAAGAATATAGCACTCTCAGACCAGGGTAAAGAAGAAAGCCAGACAAATTGGCAGTGGTTTGTCCTTTTTTTTGAAAACTTGAATCTGAAATATATTAGGTGCACTAGAGAAAAACAACATAATTTCAGCTATGTTTGATATAGAGCCAGCTTGATTACAGAATAAATATATCTGATAATTTTTTATTACCAATATCATTGGTTACTAAGTAAGAACAATTCTTTTGATGGACTAGAGTGCATTGTGTGACAATTTAGAATATAGAATAGCAGCTGCCAAAGAAGAAATAGACCTGGATTGGGACATTTCCTTTAGCTATACTTGGAAATGCTTGTACTAGTTCTCAGTGTGAAGAGTTGGAAGTTAATACCAGGAGTACACTATGTATACTTTGCAATTTTACTTAAGTTAACCTTATCATAAAGTATACATTTTTCATTCTACATTACAGTTTCAATCCTTAAACCTAATCCTTGATGTTCTTATCCCTCAACCAAAATACAAACTATAGAATGGAAATTTTCTTGAGATTTCAGACTTTTAGGTGAAACTTCAAATTCAAAACACAAGATAATATTAGTGTACCTCCACATTATAAATATAATACAATTTTTTTCAGATACATCTTCCATAATTTACTAGTATATAGCATAAGAGTTTTATAACTTTTATACTCAGTATCCCAATTAGGCTATATATGAGGAGATTAGGAATTTGAAGAAATTAATGGATATATTAATATATATTTACATTCTTCCAAAGCTAAGTAAGGAGTCTTTCAAGATTACTACTCAGAAAAATTGGGAATAGCTGCAAAGTGGATGATTGGTCTCTCACTACACAGCTTGATTATAATGAGTAGAGCCCTGTAGGTCTTCTCTGTGTGACATCTTTGGAAAATTGTCTAGGAAGAGATTGATATGTGCTCTTTGGATTAAGAGACACAAATAAATACCTAGAGAATTCAATTTAGAGAATTCTGTGGGTAGAGACTACTGGAAGTAGCCCTTAATTGTAAGCAATAGTGAGTCTGTTTGTACCACTACAGTTCAGTTCAGAATGGTAAACAGAGGGACATTTTCCATAGGACAAGTGGATACCATGAAAGCTAGTTAGGCTAGAGACATCCTGAATGTGTCCTTCCAAATAATCCAGATGAGAGACAGAATAGTCTGTTGAAAAATAGATACCTATGTCAGAGGTCCTCAAAGACCCCACAAAGAATCCACATAATGACCATGAGAGAATGTGAACTTGAATACCTATCACACACCAGGTATTGATGGCCAGTTCGTGTGAACTAGTGAGGTGAGTTAAGCAGGGAAGAAGAAACAAGAAACAATCAACAAAAACAGAAACTCTTTCCCTCTTTTTCACCTATGACATTATGGGCAGTAAGAAAGAATGAAAGAGGAATCATAGAATAGACCACACCCTTTTCCCTGAATCTTGGTTCAGCTTTGGTGGTGTTAGTGTTCTGGATTTTGGCTATTCTAATAGGTGCATAGTGATGTCTCATCATTGTTTTAATTTGTATTTCCCAAATGACATAGGGTGTGGAACATCTTCTCATGCGCTTATTTGCCATGTATATAACTTCTTTGGTAAGATGTATGTTAAGGTCTTTGGCTCATTTTTTAGTTGAATTTTTTTCTTAGTGTTGAGTTTTAAGTGTTCTTTATATATTTTGGATAACAGTCATTTATCAGACATGTCTTTTGTAAATATTTTCTTCCAGTATGTGGCTTTTCTTGTTCTCTTGACCTTGTCTTTCCCAGAATTTTAAAATTTTAATTAAGTTCTGCTTAAAAAAATTTTTTTTCATGGCTTGTGCCTTTTGTGTTGTATCTAAAAAGGCCTTGCCATGTCCATAGTCATCTAGGTTTTCTCTTGCGCTTATCTTTTAGTTGTACAGTTTTGCATTTTACATTTAGGTCTGTGATCCATTTTCACTTAATTTTTGTGAGGGTATAAGTTCTCTGCCTATATTCTTTTTTTTTTTTTTTTTTTTTTGTGGCATGTGGATGTCCAGTTGTTCTAGCCCCATTTGTTGAAAATACTACCTTTGCTCCATTTTATTGCCTTTGCTTCCTTGTAAAATATCAGTTGGCTATATTTATGGGGTCTATTTCTGGGCACCCTATTCTCTTCCATTGATCTATTTGTTTATTTTTCGGTCAATATCACACTGTCTTGATTACTATGGCTTTATAGTAGGTCTTGAAATAGGGTAGTGTTTGTCCTCCAACTTTGTTCTTCTCCTTCAATATTGTGTTGGCTATTCTGGGTCTTTTGCTTCTCCATATAAGCTTTAGAAGCAGCTCATCAATATTCACAAAATAACTTGCTGAGATTTTGATTAGGATTACATTGAATCTATTGATCAAGTCAGAAAGCCATGTTAGTTTTTCATAAGCGTGATTTATCTTACATTCCTTATATATCTGTATTCCTCATAACCCTTTGCCCAGGCAATGCAGACAGTAGGTTCTTAATGAAAAAATTGTTTATGTCATAAAAAATAGCTCTTTAATTCAAGTAGTACGTGATTTTGACACTTTGGTTGAACACTGCTTAGAAGAGATAAGAACTCTGAACATGTAGCAATAAATGTAACATAGATGCCTAGTTATGACCCTCTAGTATGTTTTTTGTTTGTTTGTTTGTTTCTTTTTTTGTGGTATGCCGACCTCTCACTGCTGTGAGAGAACTCTCCACCGCTGCACCACCAGGGAAACCCCCCTTGTATGTTTTAAAGTATGCTTTTCATTATGTCTCTTGTGCATAAATGCACATAATTTTTAAAAATATTCTATTAATGACAGTGAAAGTAAGTACCTTGACAAATACTGTTCTTTGCCTTTGATTAATTTGGTGTGTTCTGACCTCCTATATTTAAGAAATCCATTAATTTTCTTGATTAAACTCTATTTTCCTTATCGATAACCTGAAATATTTTATAAAATTGGATTTTATTCAATTCACCAATCATTTTGAATTTAATTTTGTAATAAGTACTGATTTGGCATTTTCATAATGTTATAATTTTTAGTCACAACAATATCTTTACAACTCAATATTGAGAAAACCAACAACCCAATAAAAAAATGGGGAGAAGATCTAAAGAGGCATTTTTCCAAACAAGACATGCAGATGGCCAACAGGCACATGAAAAGATGCTCAAAACCACTAATTATTAGAGAAATGCAAGTCAAAACCACAATGAGGTATCACCTCACACCGATATAAGGCGATACCTCATTGTGACAGAAAGGCTATCATCAAAAAGTCTACAAAAAATAGATGCTGGAGAAGGTGTGGAGAATAGGGAACTCTCATATACTGTTGGTGGGAATGTACATTGGTGCACACACTATGGAAAAGTATGGTGCTTCTTTTAAAAACTAAAAATAGAGATACCATATGCTCCATCAATCCCACTCCTGGGTATATATCCAGAAAAAATGAAAACTCGAATTAGAAAAGATACATGCATCCCAATGATCATAGCAGCAGTATTTACATTAGCCAAGACATGGAAATAACCCAAATGCCCATCAACAGATGATTGGCTTAAGAAGATGTGGTGTATGTGGTGTGGTGTATATTTATATACACACACACAATGGAATATTATTCAGCCATAGAAAAGAATGAAATATTGTCATTTGCAGCAACATGGATGGACCTAGAGATTACCATATTAAGTGAAGAAAGTCAGAGAAGGCAAATATCATACAATATCACTTATATGTGGAATCTGAAAAACTGATGCAAATGAACTTATTTACAAAACAGAAATATACTCACAGACATAGAAAACAAATTTAGGGTTACAAAAGAGGAGAGGGAGAGAGGGAGGGATAAATTAGGAGTACGGGATTAACAGATACAAACTACTGTATGTAAAATAGATAAGCAACACAGATTTACTGTATCACATGGAGAGTTATATTCAGTATCTTGTAATAACCTATAATGGGATATAATCAGAAAAACATAACTGAATCACTATAATGTACACCTGAAACTAGCACAAACATTGTAAATCAACTATACTTTAATAAAAAAAGACAAAAATGTATTTATTTTTTCTGAATTTTATTTTAGTTATATTTTTATACAGCAGGTTCTTATTAGTCATCAATTTTACACACATCAATGTATACATGTCAATCCCAATCGCCCAATTCATCACAACACCATGCCCACGCCCCAGCTGCTTTCCCCACCTTGGTGTCCATACATTTCTTCTCTACATCTGTGTCTCAATTTCTGCCCTGCAAACCGGTTCATCTGTACCATTTTTCTAGGTTCCACATATATGCATTAATATATGATATTTGTTTTTCTCTTTCTGACTTACTTCATTCTGTATGACAGTGTCTAGATCCATCCACGTCTCAAAAAATGACCCAATTTCATTCCTTTTTATGGCTGAATAACATTCCATTGTATATATGTACCACATTTTCTTTATCCATTCATCTGTCAATGGGCATTTAGGTTGCTTCCATGACCTGGCTATTGTAAATAGTGCTGCAATGAACATTGGGGTGCATGTGTCTTTTTGAATTATAGTTTTCTCTGGGTATATGCCCAGTAGTGGGATTGCTGGATCATTATGCTAATTCTATTTTTAGTTTTTTTAGGAACCTCCGTACTGTTCTCCATAGTGGTTGTATCAATTTACATTCCCACCAACAGTGCAAGAGGGGATTGCTGGGTCATATGGTAGTTCTATTTTTAGTTTTTTAAGGAACCTCCATATTGTTCTCCATAGTGGCTGTATCAATTTACATTCCCACCAACACTGCAAGAGGGTTCCCTTTTCTCCACAGCCTCTCCAGCATTTGTTGTTTGTAGACTTTTCTGAGGAATGCCCATTCTAACTGGTGTGAGGTGATACCTCATTGTAATTTTCATTTGCACTTCTCTAATAATTAGTGATGTTGAGCAGATTTTCATGTGCTTCTTGGCCATCTGTATGTCTTCTTTGGAGAAATGTCTATTTAGGTCTTCTGCCCATTTTTGGATTGGGTCGTTTGTTTTTTAATATTGAGCTGCATGAGCTGTTTATATATTTTGGGTATTAAACCTTTGTCTGTTGATTCGTTTGCAAATATTTTCTCCCATTCTGAGGGTTGTCTTTTCGTCTTGTTTATGGTTTCCTTTGTTGTGCAAAAGCTTTGAAGTTTCATTAGGTCCCATTTGTTTATTTTTGTTTTTATTTCCATTACTCTAGGAGGTGGATCAAAAAAGATCTTGCTGTGATTTATGTCAAAGAGTTTTCTTCCTATGTTTTCCTCCAAGAGTTTTATAGTGTCCATTCTTACATTTAGGTCTCTAATCCATTTTGAGTTAATTTTTGTGTATGGTGTTAGGGAGTGTTCTAATTTCATTCTTTTACATGTAGCTGTCCAGTTTTCCCAGCACCACTTATTGAAGAGACTGTCTTTTCTTCATTGTATATCCTTGCCTCCTTTGTCATAGACTAGTTGACCATAGGTGTGTGGGTTTATATCTGGGCTTTCTATCTTGTTCTCTTGATCTATGTTTCTGTTTTTGTGTCATTACCATATTGTCTTGGTTACTGTAGCTTTGTAGAATAGTCTGAAGTCAGGGAGTCTGATTCCTCCAGCTCCGTTTTTTTCCCTCGAGACTGCTTTGGCTATTCGGGGTCTTTTGTGTCTCCATACAAATTTTAAGATTTTTTGTTCTAGTTCTGTAAAAAATGCCATTGGTAATTTGATAGGGATTGCATTGAATCTGTAGATTGTTTTGGGTAGTATAGTCATTTTCACAATATTGATTCTTCCAATCCAAGAACATGGTACATCTGTCCATCTGTTGGTGTCATCTTTAATTTCTTTCATCAGTGTCTTATTTTCTGGTGGCATCTTTAGGATTCTCTATGTATAGAATAATGTCATCTGCAAACAGTGACAGTTTTACTTCTCTTTTCCAATTTGTATTCCTTTTATTTCTTTTTCTTCTCTGATTGCTGTGGCTCAGACTTCCAGAGCTATGCTGAATAATAGTGGTGAGAGTGGACATCCTTGTCATGTTCCTGATCTTAGAGGAAATGCTTTCAGTTTTCACCATTGAGAATGATGTTTGCTGTGGGTTTGTCGTATATGGCCTTTATTATGTTGAGGTAGGTTCCCTCTGTGCCCACTTTCTGGAGAGTTTTTATCATACATTGGTGTTGAAGTTTGTCAAAAGCT
>NC_041229.1:50661056-50663868 GCF_002837175.3 Physeter macrocephalus
GATAGGGATTGCATTGAATCTGTAGATTGCTTTGGGTAGTATAGTCATTTTCACAGTATTGACTCTTCCAATCCAAGAACATGGTATATCTCTCCATCTGTTGGTATCATCTTTAATTCTTTCATCAGTGTCTTATAGTTTTCTGCATACAGGTCTTTTGTCTCCCTAGGTATTTTATTCTTTTTGTTGAAATGGTAAATGGGAGTGTTTCCTTAATTTCTCTTTCAGATTTTTCATCATTAGTGTATAGGAATGCAAGAAATTTCTGTGCATTTATTTTGTATCCTGCATCTTTACCAAATTCATTGATTGGCTCTAGTACTTTTCTGGTGGCATCTTTAGGATTCTCTATGTATATATAGTATCATGTCATCTGCAAACAGTGACAGTTTTACTTCCTCTTTTTGATTTGGGGTCCTTTTATTTCTTTTTTTTCTCTGATTGCTGTGGCTAAAACTTCCAAAACTATGTGGAATAATAGTGGTGAGAGTGGACAACCTTTTCTTGTTCCTGATGTTAGAGGAAATAGTTTCAGTTTTTCACCATTGAGAAGGATGTTGGCTCTGGGTTTGTCATTTATGGCCTGCATTATGTTGAGGTAAGTTCCGTGTATACCTTCTTTCTGGAGGGAATTTTGTCAAAAGCTTTTTCTGCTTCTATTGAGATGATCATATGGTTTTTATTCTTCAATTTGTTAATATGGTGTATTACATTGATTGATTTGTATATATTGAAGAATCCTTGCATCCCTGGGATAAATCCCACTTGATCATGGTGTATGATCCTTTTAATGTATTGTTGGGTTCTGTTTGCTAGTATTTTGTTGAGGAATTTTGCATCTATATTCATAAGTGATATTGGTCTGTAATTTTCTTTTTTGTAGTATCTTTGTCTGGTTTTGGTATCAGGTTGATATGGTGGCCTCATAGAATGAGATTGAGAGTGTTCCTTCCTCTGCAATATTTTGGAAGAGTTAGAGAAGGATGGGTGTTAACTCTTCTCTAAATGTTTGATAGAATTCACCTGTGAAGCCATCTGGTCCTGGACTTTTGCTTGTTGGAAGATTTTAAATCACAGTTTCAATTTCATTACTTGTGATTGTTTTCTTCATATTTTCTATTTCTTCCTGGTTCAATCTTGTAAAGTTATACCTTTCTAAGAATTTGTCCATTTCCTCTAGGTTGTCCATTTTATTGGCATAGAGTTGCTTGTAGTAGTCTCTTAGGATGCTTTGTATTTCTGCGGTGTCTGTTGTAACTTCTCCTCTTTCATTTCTAATTTTATTGATTTGAATTCTCTCACCCTCTTTTTTGATGAGTCTGACTAATGGTTTATCAATTTGTTTATCTTCTCAACGAACCAGCTTTTAGTTTTATTGATCTTTGCTATTGTTTTCTTTGTTTCTGTTTCATTTATTTCTGCTCTGATCTTTATGATTTCTTTACTTCTGCTAACTTTGGGATTTGTTTGTTCTTCTTTCTCTAGTTCCTTCAGGTGTAAGGTTAGATTGTTTATTTGAAATTTTTCCTGTTTCTTGAGGTAGGCTTGTATAGCTATAAACCTCCCACTTAGAACTGCTTTTGCTGCATCCCATAGATTTTGGATCATCGTGTTTTCATTGTCATTTGTCTCTAGGTATTTTTTTATTTCCTCTTTGATTTCTTCAGTGATCTCTTGGTTATTTAGTGACGTATTGTGTAGCCTCCATGTTTGTGTGTTTTTTACATTTTTTTGCCTGTAATTGATTTCTAATCTCATAGCATTGTCGTCAGAAAAGATGCTTGATATTATTTCAATTTTCTTAAATTTACTGGGGCTTGATTTGTGACCCAACATGTGATCTATCCAGGAGAATGTTCCATGCAAATTTGAGAAGAGAGTGTAATCTGCTGTTTTTTGGATGGGATGTCATATAAATATCAATTAAATCTATCTGGTCTATTGTGTCATTTAAAGCTTCTCTTTCCTTATTTATTTTCATTTTGGATAATCTGTCCATTGGTGTAAGTGAGGTGTTAAATCCCCCACTATTATTCTGTTACTGTCAATTTCCTCTTTTATAGCTGTTAGCAGTTGCCTTATGTATTGTGGTGCACCTGTGTTGGGTGCATGTATAGTTATATTGTAGGTCCTTTTCTTCTCTTGTGTTTCTCACTTAGAGAAGTTCCTTTAGCATTTGTTGTAAAGCTGGTTTTGTGGTGCTGAATTCTCTTAGCTTTTGCTTGTCTGTAAAGCTTTTGATTTCTCCATCAAATCTGAATTAGATCCTTGCTGGGTAGAGTCATCTTGGTTGTAGATTCTTCCCTTTCATCACTTTAAGTATATCATGCCACTTCCTTCTGACTTGTAGAGCTTCTGCTGAGAAGTCAGCTGTTAACCTTATGGGAGTTCCTGTGTATGTAATTTGTTGTTTTTCCCTTGCTGCTTTCAATAATTTTTCTTTGTCTTTAAGTTTTGCCAATTTGTTTACTGTGTGTCTCGGAGTGTTTCTCCTTGGGTTTATCCTGCCTGGCACTTTCTGCGCTTCCTGGACTTGGCTGGCTATTTCCTTTCCCATGTTAGGGAAGTTTTCGACTATAATCTCTTCAAATATTTTCTTGGGTCCGTTCTCTCTCTCTTCTCCTTCTGGGAGCCCTATAATGCGAATGTTTTTGCATTTAATGTTGTCCCAGAGGTCTCTTAGGCAGTCATCATTTCTTTTCATTCTTTTTTCTGTATTCTGTTCCACAGCAGTGAATTCCACCATTCTGTCTTCCAGGTCACTTATCCGTTCTTCTGCCTCATTTATTCTGCTATTGATTCCTTCTAGTGT
>NC_041229.1:50663987-50710607 GCF_002837175.3 Physeter macrocephalus
GTCCTTTCTCTCTCTCTTCTCCTTCTGGGACCCCTATAATGCGAATGTTGTTGCATTTAATACTGTCTCAGAGGTCTCTTAGGCTGTCTTCATTTCTTTTCATTCTTTTTACTTTATTCTGTTCTGCAGCAGTGAATTCCACCATTCTGTCTTCCAGGTCACTTATCCGTTCTTCTGCCTCATTTATTCTGCTATTGATTCCTTCTAGTGTAGTTTTCATTTCAGTTATTGTATTGTTCATCTCTGTTTTTTTGTTCTCATTTCTTCTAGGTCTTTGTTAAACATTTCTTGCATCTTCTCTGTCTTTGCCTCCATGCTTTTTCTGAGGTCTTGGATCATCTTCCCTATCATTATCATGAATTATTTTTCTGGAGGGTTGCCTATCTCCACTTCATTTAGTTGTTTTTCTGAGGTTTTATCTTGTTCCTTTATCTGGTACATAGCCCTCTGCCTTTTCATCTTGTCTTTCTGTGAATGTGGTTTTTGTTCCACAGGCTGCAGGATTATAATTCTTCTTGCTTCTACTGTCTGCCCTCTGTTGGATGAGGCTATCTCGAAAAAAATGTATTTTTATTCTACTGTAGTAAGGAAGATGAAGTTCAAAAATGTTATGTGACTTTCAGAAGTATCCCAGCTGTAAAGCATTAGAACACAATTGGGAGTATATGAGTGTTTATGGCATGGTTATCAAGCAACAGGGAAAGATGCCTAAGCAGTGTATACCAGTCTTGCTGTTGTAGTTTTCTTGCAGAACAGTCATGCTGACAGAATAGTAGAAAATGTGCAAGTCCCATGTTTTCCATTACATTTTAGGGAGTGCAGAGCCATCTGGCAGGGCCTGATGTCAGATTGTGGGAGAGGGACCCTGAACCTTGGCTATGGTGCTTTGAACCTGCATTGTTAGCAAAGTCTTGATGCTTTCCCTGGTGTGAACAGAAGCTGAAATATAATAGGAATGTGATGCTGTGGAACCTTGTCTCCAGCCTTATCCTGTCATCTAAGTATTCATGTTTGGGAAAGCGTTAGCACCTCGCCTCACATGACGAGTGGTGCAGTTGCAGACAAGGCTTGTTATTGACCAAGAAGGGTTATTTTAAGCACTTGGTCATGTCAGTTTCTCTGAGACTTTGCAGGAGACAAACTCGTTTGCTGGCAAGTGGGCGTTTAAGTGATCAGTTTTGGACAAGTTAACCCTTATCTCTTGTTTTTCTTGAAACCTTCTGCATATTTTATAGATATTATATTCTATGTATACAATGTTAAATGTATTATTTAAAAGAAGGTGTTAGAGCTGGATTTGAGGCTGGGTCTCTGGACTCCACTTTCTATAATCATTTCATTTCACTATAGCGGCTGAGGAAAATCATGAAAAAATAAATACTGTTCTCCAGAGTTTGGAAATGTTTCTTTGTCGGAAGTGAGGAGCTAAGGAACATTTTTAAAGAGAAGAAAGGTATGGTATTGATTGTCCTTAAGAATATACACCAGTGGCATTGTGAAGGATGAATTGAAAAGACAAGTAGATTTGTGAAATTGTAGTAGGTGTAATAGTCTGGTTGCTACACAGGGAGTTTTAAGTAGAATTTGGGAGTGAGGAAGGAAAAGAAGGGACAGTTGCCATAGGCAAAAGTGAGACTACTTAGTGATTGGTTAGTAGTGAAGAGGGAAGAAGACAAAGGATTCTTGCCATTTGACTCTGTGTTTTCCATCTATGTTCTTGGGAAATTGGGAGGACCAATGACAGAAATAGGTGAGTCAAAATAGAAGTAGATTTGATAGGATGTTAAGAATAAAAATTTGAAATGAGCTTAATAAGGCTGGTTGGGGTCATGAGATGGAAACTAAAATCAGACCTGGACCATGAAATATGTATGGAAAATCATAATTGACTTTTCAAACAGCAATTTTATGACTATGTTGGGAACAAGAATTGGATTGTAAGAGGTTTTTGGGAAAGTTTGATTATAAAGTAGGGAAAAGCAGAAAATACAGACTGCGTTTTAACAGAAATTTGGCAAGGAAGAAGAAAAAGAGAACGGGAGTGTGAAGGGGTAGCAGTCTTGAGAGAAGCCCTTTAAAATTGTTTTCATTTTCAGGATAGGAAAATGTAAACTTTTGTGCAGTTCAATCAAGGAAGGATCAAATAGAGAGCATGATGCTTAAACTGTAGGAGGGTAATTTATAGAAAGTAGTTTTAGAGATTCTGGGAAGAAATGAGAATATATGTGTAGAACTTAAGCTCTAAAGAAAACAAAACGTGTAGAACTTAAGCTTAGAAAGAAAAAGGGATGCCACCTTTTCTTTGATAAATAGAGAAAGCAATGGACAGTAAGGAAAATACATTTTGAAGTAAACAGAAGAGGTTTCATATAATTTATAGTTTATTCATTGAATCAATGAATATTAACTTGGAGTCAGCTGCCTGAGAATGAATCCAGCACAGAGGAAAGAGGAGCAAAGAGAGAGTGTCTGAGTTTAAAGATATTTATTGTACAATTCCCAGATATTAGTTGCATTCATGGGCTTTTCAGTTATGAGGCAATATCGCCTATATTTTGTTTAAAATAGTTTGGCTGTGCTTAAGATAGTTATATGCCTATCACTTGCAACATGACCTCATCAACTGCAGCTATAATTTCCTCCTTCCCATCAAATCCAACTTTGCCACAGCCATGAACCTATCATGTGCCAGCACCTTCAATAATACTTCTCAAACCAAAATTTTAAGGATCTTATTCTCTACTGTATCCTGTCTTTGAAGCTCCATTCTTCCAATACACTCACTCTAAAAAGCTTTTGCTGCTTAGAGACCTTATTGAGTCTATCCCTTCTCCTTATGTACCACCTTCTCACTTTCTAACTTCCATTTTGAGCAATTTCGTTGTCACGGTCCAACACAGTAAGTGCTCTCTTACAAATATTCTTGACTCCCTTAACTTGTCTTTTCAGTCCACCTGGTAAAATACCAATCATAGATAAATTTAATTCTTTGTCTGCTCCATATTGTTCCTTGGAATAATTGGAACACCCAAAGAAGTGATTAAAAAGCTCTATTTGAATGAATGAGGCTTGGCTACCCTGGGCTGCATATTAAAGTGATCTGTGTATTCTAATTAGTTGGGAGAACCTTGATGTTAATATATCTCCTGGTGATGTTCCATGGACTAGTTAGGCTCGTTCTTACCTATAGAACATAATCTTGGCTGCTAGAATTCTGGAAGCTGAATGAGGGATGAAGGCATGGGTATCAAAATCTACTGTGGGAATTTTCACTTGGTACCCCAGTTTACTGAAATCAAGCCTAAATTGTGCTTGGTTTTCCCCAGTTTGTAAACCTTTTTTATTACATTTTCAGAAAAACCCAAGGTGTTTTGGGGGGATGGGAATTAATCATTTTCTAGCTGTGGAGGAAAAAAAGATGGGGTTTGGGGTTGAACTTATTAAATATTCTTTCAGACAGTTTGGCTGATTTCAGCGCTTTTTTGTCTCCATTTTAGAGACAATAGGGCCACCAATTTATGAGCCTTCTGGGAGTCTTGGAAGGAAAATTAGGTTCCTTCTAAGTTTGGCCTACTTTCAACTCAGGATCTAGCTTTCTCAGGTTTGCTGTCAATATTACCTGGTTCATTTGCTTTTCAGATTCCATAGTTTTATTTCTCTTGTGTCCCCTCACATCTTCTTTTTTCTCATGGTTGGATGGCTTCAAAAACATTCTTTACCCTTATTTTAGTAGAGTTTTAGGAGGGAACAGAGTTTAATGCAGGCTTTAAACCTGCAATCTTTAGAAATGACTTCATTACTGAAGTCCTAGAAACCTTAATTTTTTCCCCATACTTTTGCTCTTTAATTAGTTAATAAATTATCCTGCCCAAGGCAAGAGAAGACCTCCTTCATGACTGATGGAAACTTTCCCAAGTCCTACAAAATGACAGTTTCTGCTCATCTCTACAGAGGAAATAGTTCACAGTATCCCTATCCAACTAATTCAATTCAATGTATTACTTATCAACTTCATGGCAGGTAATGTGCTTGGCATTTATACGTATTTTACTTCATTTGTTTCTCAAAAATAACCCTATAAGTCATTTCATAATGTAAACAGTGAAGTTCTGAGAAGTTAACTTTCTTTCTCCAAACCACAAAGCTACCACATAGCTGAGTTAAAACATAAACCTGGTCTCCCTGATTCTAATTCTTTCCATTCAGCTTCATTTTGCATTTTATCTAAGTGCTGTTGTCAAGAGGCACTTCTGCTGTTCCCTAAAGGCACACATTTTCTATCTCTATAAGAGTGTTTTGTTTTTGTTTTTGCCAAGTGAAGAACAGTGAAAGAGAAGAAAATCTAGTTGTCCTGTTTGGATTATTGTCTTGCAATTATCTGATACACACTTGCCATAGATAATGATGTTTTTCTCTCTTCATTTTTCTCTCTCTTTTTCATAATTATGCCAGTTATG
The DNA here is from genome assembly GCF_002837175.3 of Physeter macrocephalus. NCBI lineage: Eukaryota > Metazoa > Chordata > Mammalia > Artiodactyla > Physeteridae > Physeter > Physeter macrocephalus. Next base: position 50,668,445 of record NC_041229.1, read on the forward strand.
GTGATGTTACATTAATCACTTGTTTAAAATGTCTTCTATCAAATTTCTCCACCATAAGGTTGGCATTATTTTCTTTGTAATTAAAAGGTATTTTGTAAGGAGGTTTTGTAAGTAATGATTCCTTGTTAAGCTTTTTCCTACTGGTTTTAGCACTTGATTTTTGAAAACCATCATCCCTTCTACGTATAATATTTTGCCTTCTACAGTAAAGAACGACTTTCTCATATTCTCTCTCCTTGTGTCTGTCTGATTCTCTCTCTGTCTCCCTTTTTCTTTCATCAGTATAGATACATGGATTTCTACATTATTCAACTTTTCCAGAGGTTTTTTAGTCATTATTTCTTCATATACTTTTTCTATACCATACTCTTTCTCTTTTTCCATAACTTCAGTGACACAGATATTAGATCTTTGTTATTGTCTCTCAAGTTCCTGATACTCTGTTCATGTTTTTAAAAATCTTTTTTTAATCTGTTGTTTAGATTAGATCATATCTATTAATTTAAGTTCACCTACTCTTTTTACTATTATTGTCATTTTGCTGTTGAGTCCATTCAGTGGGTTTTTTTCCTTTAATTTCAGTTATTGCATTTTTCAGTTCTCAAATTTCCATTTTGGTTTTCTTTGTATATTTTTCTTTGATAAATTTTCCTACTTTAAAATTTGTTTCAAGAATGTTTGCAGGGCTTCCCTGGTGGCACAGTGGTTAGGAATCCACCTGCCAATGCAGGGGACACTGGTTCGAGCCCTGGTCCGGGACGATCCCACATGCCACGGAGCAACTAAGCCCGTGAGCCACAACTACTGAGCCCGTGCTCCGCAACAAGAGAAGCCACCACAATGAGAAGCCCACATGCTGCAACAAAGAGTAGCCCCCACTGGCCACAACTAGAGAAAGCCCCCATGCAGTAATGAAGAGCCAACACAGCAAAAAAAAAAAAATTGTATTAAAAAAATATATATATGTGCAGTTAGTCATTTGATTATTTTTCTAGTAGATGATTTAAAGTCTTTGAATGATAATTGCAATGTTTGTGCCATCTTAACATGGGTATGAGTAGATTGTCTTTTCTCACGAGAGTTCAACCGTTCACGGGTCTTCCAATGCTGAATAATTTTCAATTGTACTTTGGACATTTAAATATATGTTCTGAGACTCTGAGTCTTATTTAAACCCAATGGGAAATCTTGATTTTTTTGTTTTAGTAGGCAGTTTACCTGATTAGGGTCATGCTGCAACTTCCAAATCTCCTTCTGTGGGCTGAGATTTCAAAGTCAGTGTAGATTTCAAAACCATTGTAGAGAGCTTTGCATCTGTTTCCAATGTGCACCACCCAGTGGACAGTGTGGGACCTTAACAGTGGTCTGCAGTTAGTTCATTTCTCAAAGTCTTAGGTATGCTGTTAATATGTATCAGATTCATGCATCTGTGGCATGGATTTGAGCCCAGAGTTCATAAATAACTTCATGGGATCAATTCTCCAAGATCCTCTGTTTCTGTAACATCCCCAGTACTTTGTTGTTCCTCGGAGCCCTCCTTTACAGGTGGATCCCATCCTGTTGGAACTACAGCACTACTGAAGGGAAAGGAAAATTATCTTCCTTTAAAATTTTGGCTCCTATGAGTTTCCATTGTAGACTGCTTGTTCTCTATCTCTATCGCCACCCTCACAAGATTTCTTGGGGGTTGGGGTACAAGGAAATGGAGGGAAAAGAAAAAAATGTGGGATTTCTGCACACTTTCTCTGTGTTAAATATCCCCCCTTCAGTTCTGCCTCCTAGAGCTAGAGTGGTTTTTCTGGAGCTCTCTTAGCACCATGGTGCTCACTTCAAGATTTGGAGCTGTGTTGATTTCAAGCCATTTATATTTAAATTTATATTCTATTTAAAATATTTGTACAGATAAAGTAATAATCTTATAAAAATACAACTGGGGATGATCTCATTTGGTGATTAAAAACAATCTGAGAACTTATATGAAAGTGCACAGTGGCTGGACCAAATAGCTCTCGTGCCTGGGCTCCTCTTGTTGTGTCTGGCTCACCTAACATAACTGGATGCTCTATCTGGAGATTAGTGGGAAGCTATTGAAAGATTTTAAGAAAGGCATTTGTACTGTAGGAGGCTATTTTGGTGGCACATAGGCGATGCTTTGGAGGGAGAAACGGTAAATGTGGAGACATCGGTTAGGAGGCTATTTGAGTAATCTGGACAGTGGTAGTCAGAATAATGGCCCCAAAGATATCCAAGTCCTAACACCCAAAACCTGTGAATGTTACCTTGTATGGAAAAAGAGACTTTGAAGAAATGATTAAGGACCTTGGAATGTGGAGATTAACCTGGATTATCCAAATGGCCCAATCTAATCACATGGGTCCTTAAACATAAAGGGCTTTTCCCAGCTTATTGTTAGAGAAAGATATTGGAGGAGAGCAGCTGGGTCAGAGAGATGCTAGATTACTGGCTTTGAAGATAGAAGAAGGGGACAACAAGCCTAAGAATATGAATGGTCGCTAGAAAGTGAAAGAGGAAAATAAATGGATTCTTTCCTAGAGCCTACTGAAAGGAACACAGTTCTGCTGATTCCTTGATTTGAGCCCAGTGGGACCCATGTCAGACTTCTGACCTATAGAATTGTAAGAAAAAAAATTGGTGTTATTTTAAGCTACTAAGTGTGTGGTAATTTGTCATGGCAGCCATAGGAAACTAATTCATAGGCATAAATTGTTGGCAACTTAAACAAGGCTACTAGCACTCAAATGGCTGATTGGAAAAATATTTAGGAGGTGGAATTGATAAGACTTGGTGATAGGTGGAAAATGTGTGAGAGGTAGAGAGAGGGCAGAAAGGGTAAGAGTACTCAAAGATTTTTCTCATAGTGGGGTGCTACCGTAACAAATACCAAAAAATGTGACAGTGGCTTTGGAACTGGGTAATGGGTAAAGGCTGGAAGGGTTTTGAGGTGCATATACGAAAGGCCTAGATTGCCTTGATGGTGGTATCATTCACTGTGATTGGTCACTTAAGAGGGAGAAGAGAAGTTTAGTTTTACATGTGCTGAGTCGGAGAATCCTGAGGTCACCCTAGTGGAGTAGCCAGTTGAATTAATTTGATCTATAAGTTTAGAGCTTAGGAAAGAGATTCTAGGTATAGATTTATAGTGTGGGGAGTAATCAATATATAAATATAACTAAGGTGGATTTTCTTGGGTTGCAGCATCAATGGGTAATTGATAAGGAGAAAACAGCCTGTATAAACAGAACTGCTTTAAATAATTAGCTCCGAAGGAGAAAGGGAGATTCTGTATTTGGGACAATGTTTGGAAAAGGATGTGAGTTGAAGGAGGGTTTGGGGAATGTACTGAGTATGTGTAAATGTTGATTTAAAAGACCATTATGAGAGAATATCAAGGCAGGAAAGGAAGACGAAAATGAGTAGACTGACATATTTGCAGAGGAGGTTGGAATTTGGCATAGGAGGAGATGCTCATCTTCTTCATGAAGAGGCTCTGCTGTTCAATTGTAGAAGGAGGAAATAAGACAATTATGGCATGGACTAATTACCAATAGACAGTAGGCCTTATCAGTCTAAGAATGGCTCTGGATCCAGGAAGCTGGCATTAAAGTTATTGCAATTCATACAGTAAACGTGGGTTCTCTAGCCAGTTTCTAGCTGGTTTGGTTTTAGGCAAGTTATTTAACCACTGTGACATTTAGTTTCATCAAATACAACATGCCAATATTAATTAACCCATTTTATTGAGTTAATGTGAATTTAGCTGAGTTATTACAGTAAAAGACTTGGAGCAGTGTTTGCACAGAGGAAGCACAATAAATGTTTGCCATTGTTATTAGGTGTTACAATTTTAATTGCATATTTATTTTTGCCTTTTTATGATGGATTTCCCAGTGTAACCTTTACACTTCTGGATGTCATAGCAAGGGCACTCTTGACTTGTACAAAACTGTGAAGATAAGAACACAACCATAAACTGGTAGTAACCTTGAGCACTGTTTTTGGAGCCAGTCTGTCTGACTTGAGTTTACTCTTGGATAACTGATTTGGTATCTGTTTGAAGATAAGAAATAAACTTAACTTCTTCAAAAACTCATCTTAAAAAGTGATGGGATGGGTTTATATGATTTCTCATCATATTTCTAAATCTCATATGCTGTGACTTTATTCCACATGAAATACATAATTAGCAAATAGAATATAACATTATATGAACAAACATAGTTTCTTTCCCAACATAGTTATCCCATATTCTTTTCCTCTGATGCATCTGATTATGCACAGTTCTAAACAGTTCTTTCTTCAGGCTTTGATGCATACTCTACTTTGATATGATTATATTGCTGTATATTATTTATTATGCTCCAGTATTCTGCTTCGTGCTGCATGAAAAGTAGAGGTGAATAAAATGCCTATGAAATTACACTGAAGTAAAAAGGCAAATAAAATTAGGAGATATAAATAAACAGCTCAGAAAATTATTTCTATGGTAAAGTTTTGTGTTATTTTTATTGTTTTACTAGTTCCTTCAGTTAGTAAATATCTTCAGGGAACTTTGTGTTATCTCACCTTGATGGAAATGCGGGAGGGTGTAATGATGCAAATATTACAATTACTATTATAATTGTTAAGTCCTGAACAGTTTATACTACTCTTCACATCCATTATTACATTTAATATCTATCACAGTGCAATGAAATAAGGAGGGGCAGCCTTCGGAGAGTACCTTGAACCTAGAAAATGTTCCGTAAATGTTTACTATGGGCTAGTCTTGTAAGATTATTTATTGTCCTTTAAAGATGCAGATTCAAGGATATAATGATTCCAGTCTGGGCTTTCTTATCAACTATGCAGCATTGAGCCTGTTGGTTAAATTCTTTGGTCTCAGCTTTCTCTTCTCTAGGTTAGATGCAGGATTGGTAAACTCTAAGGTCTGCTCTTTCTATAACACTCTGATGTGGACCACAGTTACTTAAAACTATATCCATTAGTTCTCTTTTTTGACTAAAATTTTTGGATTGCACTGAATCTGCAAGGTGACCATTTTATATGGACAGATTCTGAAATTTAACTATTCTCATTGCTCTTACTATTCAATAGATGGTCAGTAAGAGTATTTTGGAAGACCAAGTGAGTTGATGATTGGGGCAGACCAGTGTTGCCTGGAGCAACTCTTGCCAATCTATCGGGATAACTTGGGTTGAAATCTTATAGTTACACTACCATAGCACTTGACACTTGGAAGTGAATAATATTGATGGAATCCAGTCCACATGGTGATTTTAGTTCACTAAGAAAGTTTTAATCTGCTGAAGGGTTTCATATTTCTTTTATGCCTTAGATTGAGAAAGTGGCCAGAGAAGTGGTTTTGGATTTTGAGCACAAAAATCCAATGTAGAAAGTAAACTAGAAGGTAGAGATGATCTCAGTGTCCCTGAGATCTGGAGAGGGGGACCCTCAGACACTTGCTGAGTGACTGGCTATTTTTGTTTGGCCCCAAGACAGCAGTGGCTTTCCTGATCTTCATTATAGATGGGAATTCGGATCAATCTATGCCTTTCTCTAGGCTCTAAATTTCTGTCTTGGGTAGACAGTTCTTACATATCAGTACATAGCTGTGGACAAGCCTCTGTTTAACTGCAACTTTTTTTTACAATTGCCCATTTACTTATTTAAGACCCATGATGGCAGAGACCATATCTCTCTGATTTTTTGCTTTATTTCTGGCACCTTCTATAATACCTGATGATAGCAGTCACTCAGTAGTCAATTGGTGAGTAAATGTAAAATAAGAATTTTAATAACCCTACTCAGGGGTCAAAGAGATTTCAACTTTGAAGGGAGCCTTTATTTATTTATGGGTGGAAAAGTGGAGGCTTAGAGTAGTGATGGTGCTTCCTGAAAAAGAGAGGACTGTCACTGTCTCAGTTGGCAAAGCAGAGAATACATTTTCTTTACAAATACCAGAGCATACAAAATTGGATTATTGGATTTGAATTTCCTGTTTTTAAGATTTCATAAAAGGAAAACTAACCAGATACAGAGCTGAATCAGCAAAATATCAGATTATTTAAAATGGCAGTTGAGAAAGTATGTGAGGAGCATTACAGAAGAGGGAAGGGAAGTGGTGCTGGTTGAAGATTAGCTGAGGCAGTGAAGGGCATGATTTTGGCTGACACAGCAGACACAGCATGACCCAAAGTCAAGGACAGGGGAGAGAGGCAGGGGCTTAGAGATATTCTGTACGAACCTCCAGGCAGGTACCGACAAGGAGATCAAGACGTGTTTTTACTGTTAAGCAGGGCCAGTGTGAAGGTCAGAATTTTGATCATGAGAAATTTTAATTACTCAGATATTGATCAGAATACCTAGAAACCAACTACAGAGGGAGAGTTTGAGAACAGGGCTGGATTTCTTGGATGCAAGCTGGAGGACCTGGCTGCTCTTCCTAGGCTCTGGTCAGTTGCTATTCTAAGTACATCCTAGGAAAAAAGCCAACTATGATAATGGGTTAGACGTTGGGGAGTGGCAGTGACTGCAGTATTATTAGACTTTAAATGTTAAGTGAAAGAAGCATTAAAGGAAGTTGATTTTGTAGGAATGTGTATAAAGCTCTAAGGATTTTTGATGGAAATTTTATAATGTAAAGGGAAAGAGGGAAAGAATATTTAAAGGTGAATTGAAGTGCTTCTTTAAAATCAATAAAGAAAATTAAAACTCTTTAATGATCTTAGACCGGTAAAATAATCTCAGAGCCAGGACCTGCCCAAGTATATCAGGTGTCTCTCTGACCTTTGAAAAATTGCTTTTTTTTTTTTTTTAGTTTTCTTTTTTAAAAAATTTTATTGGAGTATAGTTGCTTTATAGTGTTGTGTTAGTTTTTGCTGTATAGCAAAGTGAATCAGTTATACATATATCCACTCTTTTTAAAGATATTTTTCCCCATACAGATCATTGACATATACAGGTTACTATATATAAAATAGATAACTAATAAGAACCTACTGTAGAGAAAACTTCCAGGAGAGTGAACACAGGCAGGTACTGCAAGAGTGATGCCCTCAGAAAGAGATGGAAGCTTCCAGCCCTTTCGCCATATGCCTTCATTTGTGCATCTCTTCCATCTGGCTGTTCCCTGAGTTATATCCGTTGTAAGAAACAGGTGGCATATAACTTCCTTTCAAATTCACTGAAAGAGAGAAGTTTAAGATTTTCATCAGAGGGACCTTCAAGATGGTGGAGGAGTAAGACGTGGATATCACCTACCTCCCCACAAATGCATCAAAATTACATCTACACGTGGAACAACTCCTAGAGAACACCTACTGAATGCTGGCAGAAGACCTCAGAATTCCTAAAAGGCAAGAAACTCCCCACGTACCTGGGTAGGGCAAAAGAAAAGAGAAAAAACAGAGACAAAAGAATAGGGATGGGACCTGCACCTCTGGGAGGGAGCTGTGAAGGAGGAAAAGTTTCCCCACGCTAGGAAACCCCTTCACTGGTGGAGACGGGGTGTGGGCGGCGGGGGGAAGCTTCAGAGCCACGGAGGAGAGCGCAGTAGCAGGGATGCATAGGGCAAAGTGGAGAGATTCCCACAAAGAGGATCGGTGCCGACCAGCACTCACCAGCCTGAGAGGCTTCTCTGCTCACCCACCCGGACAGGTGGCAGCTGGGAGCTGAGGCTCTGGCTTCGGAGGTCAGATCCCAGGGAGAGGACTGGGGTTGGCTGAGTGAACAGAGCCTGAAGGGGGCTAGTGTGCCACAGCTAGCCAGTAAGGAGTCCGGGAAAATGTCTGGACCTGCCTAAGAGGCAAGAAACCATTGTTTCGGGGTGCTCAAGGAGAGAGGATTCAGAGCACCACCTAAATGAGCTCCAGAGATGGGTGCAAGCCGTGGCTATCAGCACGGACACCAGAGATGGACATGAGATGCTAAGGCTGCTGCTGCAGGCACCAAGAAGCCTGTGTGCAAGCACAGGTCACTATCCACACCTCCCTTCCTGGGAGCCTGTAGCCCGCCACTGCCAGGGTCCCATGATCCAGGGACAGCTTCCCTGGGAGAACACACAGTGCACATCAGGCTATTGCAACATTATGCCGGCCTCTGCAGGCTTGCCCCACATTGCAATTATAACTACCATGCCCCTCCCTCCCCCCAGTATGAGTGAGCCAGAGCCCCCTAATCAACTGCTGCTTTAACTCCATCCTGTCTGGGTGAGAACAGAAGCCTGAGGGCAACCTACATGCAGAGGTGGGGCCAAAACCAAGGCTGAACCCCAGGAGCTGTGCCAACAAAGAAGAGAAAGGGAAATTTCTCCCAGCAGCCTCAGAAAAAGCGGATTAAATCCCCACAATCAACTTGAGGTGCCCTGCATCTGTGGAATATCTGAATAGACAATGAATCAACCGAAAATTGAGGTGGTGGACTTTGGGAGCAACTGTAGACTTGGGGTTTGCTGTCTGCAACTGATTTGTTTCTGATTTTTATGTTTATCTTAGTATAGTTTTTAGCACTTGTTATCATTGGTGGATTTGTTTATTGATTTGGTTTCTCTCTTTTTTGTTTTTATTATTTTTAATTTTAATAATTTTATTTATTTTAATTATTTTATTTTATTTGTATTTTTTTTCTTACATTTTCTCTCCCTTCTGACCTGTGTAGCTGACTGGGTCTTGGTGCTCCGGCTTTGTGTCAGGCCTGAGCCTCTGAGGTGGGAGAGCCAAGTTCAGGACATTGGACCACCAGAGGTCTCCTGACCCCAAGTAATATCAATCAGTGAGAGCTCTCCCAGAGAACTCTGTCTCAATGCTGAGACCCAGCACCACCCAATGGCCAGCAAGCTCCAGTGCTGGATGCCCCATGAAAAACAACTAGCAAGACAGGAACACAACCCCACCCATTAACAGAGAGGCTGCCTAAAATCATAATAAGTTCACTGACACCCCAAAACACATGACCGGATGCAGCCCTTCCTACCAGAAAGACAAGGTCCAGCCCCACCAACAAGAACACAGGCACCAGTCCCCTCCACCAGGAAGCCTACACAGCCCACTGAACCAACATTACCCACTGGGGACAGACATCAAAACAATGGGAACTACGAATGTTAAGCCTGCGAAAAGGAGACCCCAAACACAGTAAGTTAAGCAAAACGGGAAGACAGAAAATATGCAGCAGATGAAGGAGTAAGGTAAAAATCCACTAGACCAAACAAATGAAGAGAAAATAGGCAGTCTACCTGAAAAAGAATTCAGAGTAATGATAGTAAACATGATCCCAAATGTTGGAAATAGACTGGAGAAAATACAAGATATGTTTAACAACAACCTACAAGAACTAAAGAGCAAAGAAACAATGATGAACAACACAGTGAATGAAATTAAACATTCTTTAGAAGGAATCAATAGCAGAATAACTGAGGCAGAACGGATAAGTGACCTGAACGATAAAATAGTGGAAATAACTACTGTGGAGCAGAATAAAGAAAAAAGAATGAAAAGAATTGAGGATAGTCTCAGAGACCTCTGGGACAACATAAATGCACCAACATTCAAATTATAGGGGTCCCAGAAGAAGAAGAGAAAAACAAAGGGACTGAGTAAATATTTGAAGAGATTATAGTTGAAGACTTCCAAAACATGGGAAAGGAAATAGTCAAGTCCAGGAAACACAGAGAGTCCCATACAGGATAAATCCAAGGAGAAACACGCCAAGACACATATTTATCAAACTATCAAAAATTAAAGAAAAAATATTAAAAGTAGCAAGGGAAAAGCAAAAACTAAAAAACAAGGAATCCCCATAAGGTTAATAACAGGTCTTTCAGCAGAAACTCTGCAAGCCAGAAGAGAATGGGAGGACATATTTAAAGTAATGAAAGGGAAAACCTACAACCAAGATTACTCTACCAACAAGAATCTCATTCAGATTTGATGGAGAAATTAAAACCTTTACAGACAAGCAAAAGTTGAAATTCAGCACCACCAAACCAGCTTTGCAACAAATGCTAAAGGAACTACTCTAGGCAAGAAAAACAAGAGAAGGAAAAGCCCTACAAAACCAAACCCAAAACAATGAAGAAAATCGTAATAGGAACATACATATCGATAATTACCTTAAATGTAAATGGATTAAATAATCCAACCAAAAGTCACAGACTGGCTGAATGGAAACAAAAATGAGACCCATATATATGCTGTCTACAAGAGACCCACTTCAGACCTAGGGACACATACAGACTGAAAGTGAGGGGATGGAAAAAGATATTCCATGCAAATGGAAATAAAAGGAAGGATGGAGTAGCATTTCTTATATCAGACAAAATAGACTTTAAAAGAAAGACTATTACAAGAGACAAAGAAGGACACTACATAATGATCAAGAGAATCAATCCAAGAAGAAGATATAACAAGTGTAAATATTTATGCACCCAACATAGCAGCACCTCAATACATAAGGCAAATGCTAACAGCCATAAAATGGGAAATCAACAGTAAAACAATCATAGTAGGGGATTTTAACACCCCACTTTCACCAATGGACAGATCATCCAAAATGAAAATAAATAAGGAAACACAGGCTTTAAATGACACATTAAACAAGATGGACTTAATCGATATTTATAGGACATTCCATCCAAAAACAACAGAATACACATTCTTCTCAAGTGCTCATGGAACATTCTCCAGAAGATCATATCTTGGGTCACAAATCAAGCCTTGGTAAACTTAAGAAATTGAAGTCATGTCAAGTATCTTTTCCCCTCACAATGCTATGAGATTAGATATCAATTACAGCAAAACAAACTGTAAAAAACACAAACACATGGAGGCTAAACAATACACTACTAAATAACCAAGAGATCATTGAAGAAATCAAAGTGGAAATCAAAAAATACCTAGAAACATATGACAATGAAAACACAATGACCCAAAACCTATGGGATGCAGCAAAAGCACTTCTAAGAGGGAAGTTTAGAGCAATACAATCCTACCTCAAGAAACAAGAAACACCTCAAACAACCTAACCTTACACCTAAAGCAATTAGAGAAAGAAGAACAACAACAACAAAAAAAACCCCAAAGTTAGCGGAAGGAGAGAAATCATAAAGATCAGATCAGAAATAAATGAAAAGGAAATGAAGGAAACAATAGCAAAGATCAATAAAACTAAAAGCTGGTTCTTTGAGAAGATAAGCAAAATTGATAAACCACTAGCCAAACTCATCAAGGAAAAAGGGAGAAGACTCAAATCAATAGAATTAGAGATGAAAAAGAAGAACAACTGACCTTGCAGAAATACAAAGAATCATGAGGGTTTGCTACAAGCAACTGTATGCCAATTAAGTGGACAACCTGGAAGAAATGGGCAAATTCTTAAAAAAGCACCACCTTCTGAGACTGAACCAGAAAGAAATAGAAAATATAAACAGACCAGTCACAAGCACTGATATTGAAGCTGTGATTAAAAATCTTCCAGCAAATAAAAGCCCAGGACCAGATGGCTTCACAGGTGAATTCTATCAAACTTTTAGAGACGAGCTAACACCTATCCTTCTCAAACTCTTCCAAAATATAGCAGAGGGAGGAACACTCCCAAACTCATTCTATGAGCCCACCATCACTGTGATACCAAAACCAGACAGAGATATAACGGAGAAAGGCCAATATCACTGATGAACATTGATGCAAAAATCGTCAGCAAATACTAGCAAACAGAATCCAACAGCGCATTAAAAGGATCATACACCATGATCAAGTGGGGTTTAATCCCAGGAATGCAAGAATTCTTCAATATATGGAAATCAATCAATGTGATACACCATATTAACAAACAGAGGGATAAAAACCATATGATAATCTCTATAGATGCATAAAAAGCCTTCGAAAAATTCAACACCCATTTATGATAAAAACTCTCCAGAAAGTAGGCACAGAGGGAACTTACCTCAACATAATAGAGGCCATATATGACAAACCCACAGCCAACATCATTCTCAATGGTGAAAAACTGAAAGCATTTCCTCTGAAATCAGGAACAAGACAAGGATGCCCACTCTCACCACTATTTTTGAACATAGTTTTGGAATCTTTAGCCTCAGCAATCAGAGAAGAAAAAGCAATAAAAGGAATCCAAATTGGAAAAGAATAAGTAAAACTGTCACTGTTTGCAGATGATGTGATACTATATATAGAGAATCCTAAAGATGCTGTCAGAAAACTACTAGAGCTAATCAATCAATTTGGTAAAGTACCAGGATACAAAATTAATGCTCAGAAATCTCTTGTATTTCTATACACTAATGATGAAAAATCTGAAAGAGAAATTAAGGAAATATGCCCATTTACCATTGCAACAAAAAGAATAAAATACCTAGGAATAAACCTACCAAAGGAGACAAAAGACCTGTATGCAGAAAACTTTAAGACACTGATGAAAAAAATTAAAGATGATACAAACAGATGAAGAGATATACCATGTACTTGGATTGGAAGAATCAGCATTGTAAAAATGACTATACTACCCAAAGCAATATACAGATTCAATGCAATCCCTATCAAACTACCAATGGTATTTTTCACAGAACTAGAACAAAAAATTTCACAATTGGTATGGAAACACAAAAGACCCCGAATAGCCAAAGCAATCTTGCGAAAGAAAAACGGGGCTGGAGGACTCGGACTCTCTGACTTCAGACTATACTACAAAGCTACAGTAATCAAGTATGGTACTGGCATAAAAACAGAAATATAGATCAATGGTACAGGATAGAAAGCCCAGAGATAAACCCATGCACATATGGTCACCTTATCTTTGATAAAGGAGGGAAGAATATACAGTGGAGAAAAGACAGCCTCCTCAATAAGTGGGGGTGGGAAAACTGGACAGCTACCTGTAAAAGAATGAAATTAGAACACTTCCTAACACCATACACAAAACTAAACTCAAAATGGAGTAAAGACCTAAATGTAAGGCCTGAAACTATAAAACTCTTAGAGGAAAACAGGCAGAACACTCTATGACGTAAATCACAGCAAGATCCTTTTTGACCCACCTGGTAGAGAAATGGAAATAAAAAAAAAATAAACAAATGGCACCTAATTAAACTTAAAAGCTGTTGCACAGTCATGGAAACCATAAACAAGAGTAAAAGACAACCCTCAGAATGGGAGAAAATATTTGCAAAATGAAACACCTGACAAAAGATTAATCTCCAAAGTATACAAGCTGTTCATGCAGCTCAATATCAAAAAAACAAACAACCCAATCCAAAAATGGGCAGAAGATCTAATTAGATATTTCTCCAAAGAAGATATACACATTGCCAACAAACACATGAAAGGATCCTCAACATCAGTAATCATTAGAAAATTGAAAATCAAAACTACAATGTGGTATCACCTCACACCAGTCAGAATGGCCATCAACAAAAAATCTACAAACATTTGATGCTGCAGAAGGTGTGGCGATAAGGGAACCCTCTTGCACTGTTGGTGGGAATGTAAATTGATACAGCCACTATGGAGAACAGTATGGAGGTTCCTTAAAAAACTAACAATAGAACCACCATATGACTCAGCAATCCCACTACTGGGCAGGTACCCCAAGAAAACCATAATTCAAAAAGAGTCATGTACCACAATGTTCATTGCAGCTCTATTTACAATAGCCAGGACATGGGAGCAACCTAGGTGTCCATTGATAGATGAATGGATAAAGAAGATGTGGCACATATATACAATGGAATATTACTCAGCCATAAAGAGAAACGAAACTGAGTTATTTGTAGTGAGGTGGATAGACCTAGAGTCTGTCATACAGAGTAAAGTAATTCAGAAAGAGAAAAACAAATACTGTGTGGTAACACATATATATTGAATCTAAAAAAAAAGAGGTTCTGATGAACCTAGTGGCAGGGCAGGAATAAAGATGCCGACGTGTAAAATGGACTTGAGGACACTGGGTGGGGAAAGTGTAAGCTGGGACGAAGTGAGAGAGTAGCACTGATATATATACACTACCAAATGTAAAATAGATAGCTACTAGAAGCAGCTACATAGCACAGGGAGATCAGCTCGGTGTTTTGTGACCAACTAGAGGGGTGGGATAGGGAGGTGGGAGAGAGATGAAAGAGGGAGGGGATATGGGGATATATTTATACATATAGGTTATTCACTTTGTTATACAGTAGAAACTAACACAATATTTTATGGCAATCATACTCCAATAAACATGTTTAAAAAAAAAGGAACCTACTGTATAGCACAGGGAACTCTGCTCAATATTCTGAAAAGTTGCTTTTTATGACTTTACATGTCTGGTTGAGTGAATGGGCTTTTATTAGGGTCTTGGTCTCAGTGGGTAGTACCATATCAACAAAGATATCCTAATATATGTCTTTGAAATTTTTTGCTAGACTTTGTAATGGCTCTGCAACTATGCTTCTTCTCCAGTCCTTGCCTCCCTAAAAGTATAGCTTCTTCAAAGATGCAGAATGCTGTTTCTAAAACAGGTTTGGTAGTTTCACTTCTTTGTTGAGCTTTCATCATCTTGTATAGCAAAGACAAATCTTTACAATTTGGTCTTCACTCACTTCTTTGATCTCAATGTTTGCTGCTGTTCCCTTACATGAATCCTGCATTCTAGCCATGCATAAATCTTTTTAACTTTAGAATATATTTTTGTTTTTACTTTGGAATAAAATTAGATTTAGAGAAACTTTGCGAAGATGGAGTAGAATTTAAATATACCCCCACCAGCTTTTCCTATACTTAGCATCTTACACTACCATGGTATATCTGTCAAAACCAAGTAACAAATATTGTTACATTACTGATAAACTTTATGCTTCATGTATAGATTTGCAGCAGATTCTCCATTAATGTCCTTTTTCTCTTCTAGGGTCCCATCAAGGATACCGCATTGCATTTAATCATAACATCTCCTTAATCTCCTCCGGTATGTAACCATTTCTCAGATTTTTCTCATATTTTATGACCTTGAGTATTTTGAGGAGTACTGGTGTTCTGTAGAATGTCCGTCAATTTGGGTTTGTTTGATGTTTTTCCTCATGGTTAGACTGTAGTTATAGGGTTTTGTAAAGAATACCACAGAGATGACAAGCCCTGCTCATCACATCATATCAAGGGGAACATGCTATCAACATAACTTATCACTGAGATGTTAACCTGGACCTCTTGCTTAAGGTAGTGTTTGTCAGTTTTCTTCACTGTAAAGTTACTAATGTCCTCTTTCTATACTCTATTCTTTGCAAGTGAGTCACTAAGTCAGCCTACACTCAAGGGTGAGGGAAAGATTAAGCTCCACCCCCTGGAGGGAACAGTATACCATTTATTATTTGGAATTCCTCTGTAAAGGCAATTTATCTCCGTTCCCTTATTTATTTATTTATTTATTTATTTACTGGCTTAGTCAATAAAGTATTTATATCAGCATGATCTTATGAATATTCAGCTTCTACTTTGGATTATAATCCAATACTGCATTATTTATTTTGTTGCTCAGTGTGTTCCAGCTTTGGCCACTGGGAGCTTGAAATCGTTGGCTCAGACTTTCGAATGGCTGGATTAGTAAAGACTGCTGTTTTACCAGTAATGAAACCAGCTCAGGCCTGCCTAAGCCAAAAAAGGAAATTTGTTAGACGTAGGAACATCCCCAGAATCTTTGAGCTAGAATACACCTAGGTCTCTGAAAGACAGAAATGGATATTTAGAAGGCAGTCAGAATCCTTACTTCTCTCTTCTACTTTATTCACCGTGTCTAATTCATTTTTTTCTCCCTTTGCAACCTCAGACCACATGGTGGGACATAGCTGCTACTGCAGAGCTACTGACTTCATGTGTTTAAGTTACAGTTACATAAGGAGAGTGATATGCCTTTCTTAAGGCCCCACATCAAATTATTTGGAAAAGAAATTGTATTGCCTAACTAAGTTTAAATGTGCACTTTTGGTCCAAGAAGCTATGGCCGGGAGTGTGGTGTGGGTCATGAAGTCCAAACTTGTCTCTAGGGGTACACACCTGTGTCAGTGTCATAGATTAGGGAGGCCTTTCCTAAGTAAGGGTGTATTGTTTTGAGCTTTCCAGGCACCAGTAAAGGGTCCACGGTAAACGTATGTGGCCTTAGAATGCTGCTTCCTCTACCTTAAATTCACTTTTACCTTTGATTTGCACAGAAGGCTTCCATCAATCATTACTTCTAGGATATCATCTCTGTCCAACTATTTCTCATAGTTATACTCGTGTGATCACCTACAAAATTTTATTATTAGTAAATATTTATTATACAGTACCTATGTACATATTTTTCCTCAAGATTCTAAGCCTCTTGAGGAAGCTTTCATGTGTAGTTCATTTTAACATCTCTAAGCTCTAATATAGTCTCTAGAACATTATAGGTTCAATAAATGGTTTTTGAATGAATAAATGACCAAGTATTAGTAAGATATGTATTGAACTATGGTAAGGCTGAAGACACTGAAACTAAAGTGCAAAATTAATGAGCTTTAGTTAAAAATATATTAATATTTGCTGATAAAACAGTTAAAGAGGTGATTTTCTCTCCACCACTCCTCACAAAGAAACCTTAGAAAATAGAATGCCTTAAAAGAAAACCGCAGCTCTTCAGTAATGGGAAGAAATGGGAAGATTCAAAGGCAAGTGAGCTGAACAAATTTTTAAGAGACAAGTGGAAGTGAAAGAAAGTAAAAAACAGTATTAATTTGCAGGGCCTAATTCAATCAGCAAGAAAAGATTTCTCAAATGTATTTGTAGGAGACAGACGGTAAAGAGAAATTTGGTTTGCTGAAAAATGAGAATGGGGAATTAGAGACATAGGCTAAGCAAAGGGAAATTTGTTCAACAGCTGTATTTTGCTTTGGTCTTTACAGATCTAAGGGGAGATAAGGGATCACTTAGAATAGAAACCATTGCTCTTCTTTTAAAGTAGACAAGCCACAGCTGAGGATGGATAAATGCCTAAGAAGAGGGCAGTTGAAAGAAACACATTAAAACTCTACCAAGTCTGTCTAGACTCATTGAATTAATGATGGTGGCCCTCATCTCAGGCACTCATACTTGGTCTTATCTGGTTTCTTGACTTTTCAGTCACCTATCAATAACCCACTGTGGTTTTAGGAACCCCACTTGGAATTCTCAACCTGCTGTATTTTACCTAAGACTATAATGTTGTACTGGAAAGAGTACAGACTGATGAGTTAGAGGAACTGAAATTCTAGCCTTGAGTTGGAGATAGGAATTTGGATTACAGTAGCATGTCATTTTATGTTAAAACATTGACAGTAGAAAAGGTTAGCTAACAAAATCTTAGGTAGTAAAATGAGCAATAGGCCAAGGGAGAATTAAGGGGAATACTGGCACTTTAGGATCAGGAAGAGGGAGAGGGCGTCAAAGTAAGGAGATTAGAAAAGAATGGTTCGGGACATAAGAGGAGAATAAGAATGTGTTATCACAGACAAAGAGGGACGAGAGAGTCTCAAGTAAGGGAAAGTATTCAACAGAATCAAATGCTGTAAAAGGATTGGGTAAATTCATTTTTTAAAGGTCCTTTATATTGAATATTGTTATATCCATTTTGAGGGTATTATTTTGGGTTATCTTTTTTATGAGACCCATGACTTTGCTTTGATTTTCTTTTTATTTTTATTGAAACAACCTATTTTTCCAAGACTCAGACAACAATATTTGTGGTGTGGAGTTGCTCTGATAACATTACCTTATATTCTTAATTGTTGTAATGTATTTTTGCTACTTTAATTTTCCTTAATATCACTATCAACCACTTCTTAAGAAGATAAGCTGGTGCAGTTTATATTATGATTCTATTCCCCATCCCTACTCCAGAAACCATTATTGGTGGTGATTTTTTTTTCTAGGAGGATGACTTTTGAACTAGGGAAGAAATTTGGATTTTGGATAGAGAAAAGTCTCAATTTAAATCTCAGTTCTGTCATTCACATTTGCATGTTCTTGGACATGGCATTTAATCTATCAGAGGCTTATTTTTCTCATTTGTACATCTATAAAAGGCATCTAATATCTATGTTATATAATGCTTTTGAAGATATATGTGAACATAAGTTTACAACTGAAAATATTATTTTGTTGTAGTGTAAGTTTATTTAATTACGTTCAGTTCAAATGAGATATCTTTTGAACAGATTAATTTTCTCTAGGTTAAAAGGTAAGGTTCAGCCTGTGGTTCTAGAGGAAATCAAAGTCTTTTCATATTCTTACTTTAGCCCAGGGCAGTCCTGTAGTGAAAACTTGTCTTGGGCAAATACCAACTTACAGTCATCTTCTCATTTTGTGCATGGTTTCTAGGGGAATACCACAGATAAAATTTTGTATTTCCAATTACACTTACATGAATACCTTAGGCGCCTCCAATTAAGCAGTCTCTTCTTTCACAGTTTGTCTACTGAAAACACTGAACACCAGACATTGAAATGTCTTTGAATTGTCATTTCTCCAAGATTCCCTAGAAACAGTACATGGAAGGGGTTGTTCAGGCACATAAATATGACCTGATTTCCATTGCCTCAGGCTTTGCTTTCACCGTCTATCACTGACTATCAGAATAAACTTGTCCACCATCGTCTTCAAGAGAGGGAACGTCAAAAAACATGTGCTTCAGGCAGCACCTTGATTATATTAATACATACCTGGGCCTTAATCACTGACTTCCTAACTCCATATTCACACCAGCTCAGAACGTTGACTGTGGTGAGGAATGAATTTCATTATTTTACAGCTTCAGATTTGGCAACATGTTATCTGCAGCACTGCAAGTTCCTTTATAGTAATATCCCCTACAGAAAACCTTCTCTGACCTAATTACCCATCTCTGCTCCTCTCCCCTCCAGAAATCTTGGTTAGTGCCTTTGTGTCTCTTGGCATACCTTATCAAGGCACTTATGCATCCATTGTACTTCATATGTTTCCATGACTCTTCCTCTGCTATCCTTGAGAGAAGGTGTGGCCTTTTTAACCTATGTCTATATCCCTATGTCCAAAATTCCTATGATGGAGGAATTAATTATCATTAAATATCAGTTGGATGAATCAGCAAATGGACTGAGTCCTTATATGACTTCTGATCCTATGATATTTAATATTTCCATGATTCCACAAATTCTCTTTTTTTGATCCAGACATCAACAGAAATACTTCACCCTCACTCTGTTGGTTCAACGGTAACCTTCTTTTTTCCTGTTTTCAGCATACATTTAAAACACATGCTCATTTTCATATTACTCTGAAACCTTTTTAGGATACTTGTGCTGGAAACATTAAGGGGCTTGTCAAGCTTCTAAAATACTTCACTTGGGAACAGGATATCTGAAGGTTGAAGATCAAGATCAAATATTATCTTCTTTTAAGAAATTTTCTTGACTTTCCAAGGAATGTTAGACCCCTAGAACTTGATTCATTCCCTCTTATAGAACTCAACTTGTCACCGTTTAATGTATCCATTTATAGGGAAGACACAGACTGGGAGCTCCCTCAGGACAATATCTTTGTTTCTAACTCATTTTTTGTTCCTTATGCCTGGTTGAGTATCATTTTCTAAAACTTTGCACACATTTTTCCCTCTGAATAGAACACTCTATTCAAAACCCTCTACCATTGCCACCTCCTACCCTATTCCAGTATCAATACAAACACACATACTTCTCTGGGTAACCACTAACTATTCTTTAAATTTCAGCTTTTACCTACTTTCAAAAATGTCCTATGGCTGCCCCCACCTCTCATTCCACATGGTTGTATTTATTGTATTGTTTTTAAATGGTTCATTTTATTTTCCATACTAACCTGTGAGCTCTTTAAGGTCAAGAACTGTGTCTTGTTCTCATTTTTGTGTACCATGTCCAGTCTAAGCCTGAACATAGTAGGTGACGAGCACAGATATTTTAAAAATAAGTGTACCACTCTGCCAGTCTTCTGCACAAGTATCTAATCAATTATTGGCCAAGCAGTAACTCCTTCATTCGTTTTGCATATTGGTGCTCTTCTCATACCTATACCTAAACTTCATTAAGTGAGCTCATTGCTATGGAGATTTCTGGAAAAGCTTTATAGCTATTATTTGGGATTAGGGCTCAGTGAGTAACAACAGTGAGTAACATGACAGTTACATGTCATATGACTATT
Source organism: Physeter macrocephalus (assembly GCF_002837175.3). NCBI lineage: Eukaryota > Metazoa > Chordata > Mammalia > Artiodactyla > Physeteridae > Physeter > Physeter macrocephalus. The sequence goes on from NC_041229.1 coordinate 50,688,655, forward strand.
ATTGATCGGATTTCAAGAGAAAGTCCATTAACCCTAGCATTTCCTTTGGTGGAAGAGCTGCTTTATAGATTGGTCTTTGGTGGAATGAGATGGCTCAGAAATTTAGTTCCAGAAAGTACATGTAAAAAAGTGAAATTGTAAAGTGCCACACAGGCTGGGTCTACTGTTTCAGCGATTCTTCTGATGACAGCCAGAGGTGACTAAGGGCCTCCTGAGACTTATGAAATTTTATCTGTGATATGAGCAGAAGCTTTGAAAGAACAATTATAAGTGTTTCTTATTTTCTGTTTCCTTATAATCAAGCATTCCACCAAACAACTCAAACCAAGGTGCCATTATGTTCAGTTGCTGATTGATTATTATTGTTTAGATGAGACCTTCAAGGAATATATTAGGTAGTGGGTGTTCAAAATTGGGAACTAAGTAGCATTGTTGACTCAGTGTAGTTGTGAGTGAATGTACTTCCCATGACACATTTTCTATGTCTGCCTACCTTAAGCTCTCCCCTTTTCTTCCTTCCTTCCTCCCTCCTGCACTTTATTACTCCTTTTCACCTATCTTTGTTGAGTTTCTATTATATGTAGGCCTTTCACTTAAGTAAATGAACAATTTCAACATAGCTCAAAAATTTTGACAAAGATATGTACAGAATATCTGAGGATGAGAAAATAATTCAATCCATCTGAGAACAAGAGAGATCAACAACATCCCTCACCAAAAAACCCACATATAAACAAACAAAACCAAGGCTTCTTAGTGGAAGTGATCAAATAGTAGTTCACTAGGGTTAAAGAAATAGGACATCTCAGGAAGGAATCACGTTTCTCTAGAGGGAATCACAGAGGTTTTCAAGGAAAGTATAGATCTGTGCTATCCAATATGGTGGCCAATAAGCACCTGTGGTTATTTAAATTTAAATGAATTAATATTAAATTAAATTAAAAAATTACTTTCTCGGTTACACAAGCCACTTTCTAAATGCTCCATATCTACATGGCTATCATATTGAACAATGTACATATAGAGCATTTCTAACATCACAGAAAATTCTGTCAGCACTAAATTTTAATAATTGTGCTAGGGAAAGAGGGTGCATTTTGGAGGAATGGCTCATAATTCAGTTAGCTTAGTAAGAAAGAAAATAAGATAAATTATAATAATTAAATTAATAGCTATCATTGATTAAATACCTACTGTGTTTCATATTGCTTATATCTGATACTCATAGGTATTACTCATATAAAAGTGGAGACTGAAGTTTGGAGAAGTACCTTTTCTAAGGTCACTTAGCTAGTGAATGGTTTAAAGCAGAAGACCGAGACAAAGGAGAATGGATATCTAAGAAGTTTGGATTGTGTACATTAGACAGTGGGGCACAAATGAATGTTCTAAGCAAGAAAGTGATATGATGGGAGCTACACTTGAATAAAAGTATTCCTGATTGATGGATGATGTATCTATGGTCAGTGGAATAGCTTTCATCAGATGTCTGAGGTTAAACCTCAGAGTATTTTAGAGTTCAGTGAGTTCTCTGTAAAACCCAGCCTTGGAGTATCTCCCTTTGCCTAGGTTTTATCAAAAGAAAAGCTAGAGGGTGGGCATAGCAGGAAAATGTTGTAGATTATCACATAGGCAGGAGTGGTTTTTTAAGGTACAGACAACTCATGTCTCAGAAAATGTAGTCATCTAAGACATTGATGTTTGTAAAATTATTCATGTAAAATGTTATTCAGGCATACTTCATTTTATTGTGCTTTGCTTTATTGCACTTCACAGATAGTGTGTTTTTTACATATTGAAATTTTGCTACAATCTTGCATTGAACAAGCTTATTGGAGCCATTTTTCCAAGAGCATTGGCTCACTGTGTGTCTCTGTACCACATTTTGGTAATTCTCACATATTTCTAACTTTTAAATTATTACTATATTTTTTTATGGTGATCTGTGATCAGTGATCTTTGATGTTACTATTGCAAAAAATTATAATACACTGAAGGCTTAGAAGAGGGTTAGCATATTTTAGCAATTTTTATTTTTTAATTAAGGTATAGGCATTGTTTTTTTAGACATAATGCAATTGCACACTTAATAGATTTCAGTATAGTGTAAACATGACTTTTATATGCCCTGGGAAATCATAAAATTTATGTGACTCTACTTATTGTGATACTCACTTTATTGCAGTGGTCTGTAACTGAACACCCAATATCTCTGAGATATGCCTGTATATTTATAATTATCATATCCATACCCACACACTCACACCCACACCCACACACCTCCATTTATACACACACACACACACACACATTCTCATAACAGTCACTACTGTTGAAAAACGGAGGTTTTATCTTAACATGTAAATTCAGTGGAGCTTTAGTATTCTTAGTTTTATCTTTTCAATAATTATTCAACAAATGTTAATGAAGACCTACTATGGTAGGTACTAGAGATGCAATGACAATTTAGTTTATGATCTAGTAGAAGTTACGGAAAAGAAATCATGTAATTACAGTGCTTGATAAGTGCTACCATGACAATTTGTTCCCTTGCTGAAGCACAAACCTGAATGCTGAGCTGTGAATTACTAAGATAGTGAATGATGTTAGTCTATCACATCCCAATGCAGCTGGGTTGTTCTCTCCTTCTCCTTATATATTTATACATTCTCCTAAGGTTGTAAAAATGTTTTATTTATGAAATATTGCTGACCAGGGAGAGAGAAAACTTTAGTAAATGTAGAAAACTGTAGTTAAAATTTGAAGCTATTGGGCTTCCCTGGTGGCGCAGTGGTTGCGCGTCCGCCTGCCGATGCAGGGGAACCGGGTTCGCGCCCCGGTCTGGGAGGATCCCACATGCTGCGGAGCGGCTGGGCCCATGAGCCGTGGCCGCTGAGCCTGTGCGTCCGGAGCCTGTGCTCCGCAGCGGGAGAGGCCACAGCAGAAGGAGACCCGCATACCACAAAAAAAAAAAAAAAAAAAATTTGAAGCTATGCCAGGGAACTCATTACTCTCAACAGAAATATAATTTGAGGTAAAGAAGAGAACCTGAAAAATAATCCATTTATAAATTTAGGAGTTCACAAAGTTTCCAGGGTATAAGTATGATGACTCCCAAGACAGTGTCCAGGGTCTACTGTAAGAAAGGCAAATAAACAGCCACTCTTTTTTATCTTCTAAAAACAAGTCACCCATGGGATCACAGTAGAAAAACTTTAATGAAGTTGATGGATTTTACTCTTGAGTATGTCCAGGCAGTATTGGCCTAAAATATACTACAGTGCCTAACGATTTCTTTTCTGAGTTTTGCCAGCTATTTGGATATTTAGCCAAAGAAGTGGGTACAGGTACCTTCTGATAGTATTCATTGAATTTTTGAGGATATTGTTACAAAGCAATAATAAATTGAAATACATTTTTCGTACAACTAATAACTCTTGCTCTGATTCTGCCATTCACATACTACGTAAGATTCTGGTAAAGCCAGTACTGTTAGATCAACCTTTCTGCAAATAACAATTACTAACTCTGGAAAAAATTTAAAACAAGAAAAAGAAAAAGATATGAAGGAACTTGAGAACAACCCAAAGCAGACACATACCAAAACAGTGTCTGCCCGTGGAAGAAAGGGACAGCCTTGGATGAATTTCACATTTTTTATGGCTATTTTCCTGAGAGCATGCCTCATTGTGTGTCATGTGGGAACAACAAAAACCTAGTCTTACTTGCTTCAGGAACCAGAAGGCAGAGTTCAGGGCCATCACAGTTACTAGGAAGTGAGGGAGAATCCTGGAAAGGAGAGAACCAGAGAGCGGAGACCACAGTTTGGTGTATAGACACTGCACAAATCTCTCTCTGACCCCTGAAGCAGATACGTGTAAAGCAGACTCCAAAAACCCTAGTTAACTCTAAAAGCACAATGGCCTACAAAAAAAAGAAGACAAAGTTTGCAGTTTGAGCCAGCCAAGTTAGTTGGCTGCTAAGACACAAACACACACACTCCCGCGCACACACACACACACACACACGCAACAACACTCTTCAGAGCCTATAACAGAAAAGTCTTACCACATATTATTCATAATTCCAGAATACAATCTGAATTCACCTGACATTTTAAAAGGTAGTAAGACATGATCTATTCTGAAGAGAAAAAAAGCTAGTCAGTACTCTGAGATGACACAGATATTGTGATTAACAAAGATTTCAAAATAGGAGTTCCAGAAAGAGAGGAGAGAGAGGATGGGACAGAAACAATATCTGAAGAAACAACAGTTGATAATTTCTTATAGATGATGAAAGGCATAGGAGAAGCTCAATGAATCTGTCATGATAAATAAAAAATGGATGAAAATAAAATGTAAAGAAAACATTTTGAAAACAACTGGAGAAGAAAAATTACGCATTACATGCAGGGGAACAATGAATCAGATGATGACTGACTTCTCCTCAGAAACAGTGGATGCCATAAGACAGTAGGAAACTAACTGACTGGGAGAAAGCAAAATAATAAAGGTCAACCTAGACTATATCATTGATAATATTCTTCATGAATAAAAGCAAATAAATATATTTTCAGATAAAAAAAGACTAAGAGAATTTGTTGTCATTAGTCCATCACTAAAAGAAATGTTAAAGGAATGTCTTCAGGAGAATTATGAAAGGAGAATTATGCTGAACTGTCTGCCTATAAAATATATAAATGTAATATATACAAAAGCTATAACATAAAGGATGGGGAGGTTGTAAATAAAACTATATGTTAGAAGTTTTCTAAATTTGATGTAAAATGACACAAGATTAACTCTAAATAAAATGTGAAAAGTTAAGGACGAATAATCTCTAGAGCAACCACTACAGAATAATGCAAATAAGTATAGCTACAGTCAACAGATAATTTAAAATTCTAAAAAAAAAATTAAATAAGGCAGCAAAGCAATAAAAGTGGGAAAATAACAGCAACAAAGAAAACAGAGAAAATAAATAGAAAATCTTGAGTAAATCAAACCGTACCAAAATACACTGAGTGCAACAATGGGCTAAACATGCCAATAAAATGGCAGAGATTATCAGAGTAGGTAAAAAAGCAAGACCTAACTATATGCTATCCACAAGAAATACACTTTAAACACAGAGATACATACAATAGGTTAAAGTAAATAGAAGGAAAAATATATATACCTTGAAAACAGTAAGCTTAAGGAGGCTAAAGTGGCTATATTACTATCACATCCAGTAGACTCAAAATAAGGTATATTACCAGAGATCAAGGGAGGTATATCATAATGATAAAAGAGAATTCATGTCAGGAAGATGTGACAGTTGTAAAAGTGTATGCGCCTTACAACAGAACTTTGAAATGCATGAAGCAAACATTTTCAGAATTAAAAAGAAAAACAGACAATTTTCACAATCATTATTAGATATTGTAACACCCTGTCCTCAGCAGTTGATAGAATAATTATACCAAAATAACCAGTGGTCCATATGCCAAAATGGACCTTATGACAGGCCATAAAAAAGTCTCAATACGTTTAAAAATATGTAAATACCACAAAATAAATTACATCAGTAGCAAAAAGATATTCCAAAAATCCCTAAGTATTGTCATATTAACCAGTGTACTTATAAATAACTCATGGATTAAAGAAGAAATCACAAGGAAATTAGAAAATAGTTTGAACTGAATGATAGTAAAAATACAATATATCAAGTTCTGTGGTATGTAACTAATCAGGCTATAGAGGGAATTTTAAATTTAAATGCTTATGTTAGCAATTTGGAGAGAAATATATAGTTTTAAATGCTTATGTGTCTTAAAAAGATCTATAATAAAAGACCTAAAGTTCCACCTTAAGCTAGGAAAAAAAGGGCAAAGTAAAGTCCAAATAGGTAGGGAGAAGGAAATAATAAAGGTAAGGGCAGAAATAATGAAATATAAAACACATAATGTATATGTATAACTGAATCACGTTGCTGTACACCTGAAACTAACACACATTGTAAATCAACTATAGTCCAATATAAAATATAAATTAAAAAAGAAGTAAAATAAAAACAGTTGAGATTAAAAACCCACAATAGATAAAATAAAGTTGAATCTTCTGCATGGTTAAAATTTAACCATGCAATCCTGCTGGCACTAGAATCTAAGAGAAGCTTTCTGGGCTCCCAGAATCTGTGGACCAGAGAGCTTAGAAGGACAGAAATGGTGCTGAGTACAGATACATACATCCAGAGAACAGCCATTTCACTGACAAACTCCAGTCTGGTACACACTCAAGCAGTACATGGACTTGAAATTTATAATTTCTTCAGCTTCTAGTGCTTTCTTAGGCACATAGAAATCACATTAATGAATGGCGAGATAATAATAAAGAGGGTTATTTCCATCAAATTCTCTTGGATATGTCTTTCTGGGTTAAAGGAACAAAAGTCATGGGCCTGGGAACCAGTGTGTGTGCGTGTGTGTGTGTGTGTGTGTGTGTGTGTGTGTGTGTGTGTGGCTTTAACTGATTATGGGTTTCAAACTTTGAACTTCTGTTCTCTCCTAATGTTCTTGCCTTAACAGTGGTTGATATAATTTAACAGGAGATGTGACATTTCTATTATTACCAAGAAATTTTAAGTAGAAAGATATTCTGGGAAATAGACTCTCCATAGGTAATCAAAATTACATGAAGCCAGATGTCCAAGTTGCTAATTATATAATTATTATGAAATATAATTTGATTCAAATATATTACTTTTTAATGGGAAAATACAGTCTTATTAAGTTTCAGACAGTAAAATCTTCCTACTTTTTAAGATGATGTATCCATGGAACAGTCATTTGTAACAATTTTCATTATGACTTTTTCATTTTCCAGAAAGCTTCTCACCACAAAATATTAGGTTGTCAGTTTCATCAGGGAAAGATTTTAATTGTAATAGGACATGTGTTATGTTGTATAAGTTGGGGACATTGAGAGAAAGCAAAGTGACATGTGCTTTCAGCCTTAAAAAAATTATTGGTCCGAATGCTTAACATGAGATCTATCATCTTAACAAATCTTTAAGTGTATAATACAATATTGTTAAATATAGGTACAATGTACTACAGCAGATTTCTAGAACTTACTCATCTTCCATAATTGAGACTTCATGCTTTTGATTAGCAACTCCTCATTTCTCCCCTCCCCCCATGACACTGGCCTTAGCAATGATTTCATTTGATATAACACCAAAAACATAGGCAACAAAATCCAAAATAGACAAGTGGGACTACTTCAAACTGAAAAGCTTCTTCACAGCAAAGAAAGCAATTAATAGAGTGAAAGGGCAGCCTATGGAATGGGAGAAAATATTAGCAAACCATATACAAGATAAGGGATTAATTTCCAAAAAATATAGGGAACTATTACAACTCAATCCAAAAAAAAAAATAACCTGATTTAAATATGGGCTAAATTCTTGAATATGCATTTACCCAAAGAAGATGTATTGTCAACACGTTTATGGAAAGATGCTCAACATCACTGATCACCAGGAAAATGCAAATCAAGACCACAATGAGAGATAACCTCATACCTGTTAAGATGGCTATTATCAACCCAAAAAAATACAACAAGTATTGGTGAGGTTTTGGAGAAATCAGAACGCTTGTACATTGCTGGTAGAAAACCGAAATGGTCCAGTTGTGGTGGAAAACAGTAAGGAGGTTCCTCAAAACATTAAAAATAGAACTACAATATTTTTCAGGCTTTAAAAAAATTTAACATTTTATTTTAAGATAACTATAAATTCACAGTTGTATGCAATAATATAGAGAGTTCCTATGTACCCTTTACTCAGTTTCCCCCAATGGTTACAACTTGCAAAACTGTACTATCATATCACAACCAGTATATTGGCATTGGTATGGTCAAGAGATAGAATACTTTCATCACTACAAGGATTCCTCATGTTGCTGTTTTATAGCCAGATTTACTTCTCTTGAGCCCTCCATCCCTTTAAACACTGGTAACCACTTTCATCATTTCTATAACTTTGTCATTTTAAGAATTATATAAATGGATTAATACAGTATGTAACCTTTTGGGATTGGCTTTTTCACTCAGCATAATTAACAGGAAATTCTTCCAGGTTGTATATATCAATAGTTAATTTCTTTTCACTGCTGAGTAGTGTTCCACAGTATGGATATACCACTGTTTAATCAGTCACCCATTGAAGGACACCTGAGTTATTTCCATTTGGGGGCTATTATAAATAAAGCTACTTTAAACATTTATGGACAGGTTTTTGTGTGAAGATAATTCTTAATTCCTATGGGATAGATTCCCAGGGGTGTAATTTCTGGTTTATATGGTACTTGCATATTTAGGTTTTTAAGAAACTGTCAAACTGTATTCTAGGATGGCTAAACTATTTCATATTCTCATCAGAAGTGTCTCAATAATCCAGTTTCTCTGCATCCCCACGAGTGTTTGTTGTTGGCACTATTTTTTCTTTTAGCTCTTCTGATATTTACATAGTGCCATTTCAATTTGGTTTTACTTTGCATGTTTTTAATGGCTAATCACATTGAACATCTTTCATGTGCTTATTTGATATCCGCATGTTCTCTTTTTTGAAATGTCTGTACATGTCATTTGCCCATTTTCTAATCTTTTATTTTTTACTGTTGAGTTTTGAGTGTTCTTTATATATTCTAGATTTTATCCTTTTTAAATATGTGGTTTGCAAATATTTTCTCCCAGTCAGTAACTTGTATTTTAAGCCTCTTAACAGATTCTCTCACAGAGCAAAAGAGTTTAATTTTAATGATGTTCAGTTTTTCATTTCCTTTTATTGTACTTTTGGTGTCAAGCATAAGAATTCTTTACCTAGCACTTCATACCTAGCACTAAATCTTGAAGATTTTCTTGTATTTTTTTCTATAAATTTTATTTTTATGTTTTCCATTTATTGTTATGCTACATTTTGAGTTAATTTTTAGATAAGGCTGAAGATTTATACAAAAGCCTATTTCATCCTCGCACAAGTAGAAATTCAATTTCACACTTTAAAGAACACATGAGAAGATGGAAGGAAGATGACAGTGCTTACCTAGGGAGCACACCATCATGAAGAAAACACAGGCCCTGGCTTTTTGATTATACAACTTAAGGTTCTATGGTTAATGTAAGATTCATATAAAATTTATTGCTTTTCAGGCTTTTTTGAGCATCAAATATATAACTGATGAAAGAGACTTGTCAGTTGCACATTTAGTGTAAATTTAAATTATTTTCATGATTGGGTGCAGCAGATCACAAGAAGGAAAGCTGGAATGGGGTGAAGAGTATAGATTGTATAGAGGTTACAGTTTATTTTGCATTTTCATCTATCTCTCCATATTACAGAAATCTGTGTTCCTCATCCACCTAGTATCTGGCTCTGTATATTTGTAAACAAGATAATAGACATTTTTTTGGAAATTTTTTCCTGCTTATTCTGGCAGTTTCCTAGATAATCTTAATATGCACCATCAAAGGAGAGCTGATCAATGGCTAACTGTCTGCTTACATTTCCCAACACCTGAAAAGAAGGGACAAAGTGTAATTCCTATTCTTTGGGTGTCAGTAGTAGGCAAAATAATGTCCCTTCCCTAAAGATACCTATACCCTAATCCCTGAAACTTAGAATATATTACATTACATGGCAAGTGGGGATTAGGGCTGCTAATCAGCTGACCTTAAACTAAAGTGATTAGCCTGGATTAGTTAGTTGTGCCCAGTGTCATCACAGGCATCCTTTAAAGTGGAAGATGCTATGCTGCTGGATGTGCAAAGGGGACATCCTTAAAAGCTGAAAAAGACAATGAAATGGATTCTCCCCTTGGGCCTCAAGAAGGAATTCAGCCTTGTCAACATATTGATTTTAGCCCAGTGGGACCCATTTTGGACTTCATGCTTCCAGAGCCATAAGATAATGAAGTGTGTTGTTTTATGTAACTAAGTTTATGTTAATTTGTTATGGCAACAATAGGAAAGTAACTCAAAGTAAAATTATTAAGTAAATAAAATTGATATATTTTTTATTTCCATTAACTCCCAGAGCACTTTCTCTATCCCCGTCTCTATCTACCCTTGGTTTCTTTTGCTTGGTGATGAATCTCCAGCACCTGATAGAGTGCATAGCACTTAGTAGATGCTCAAAAATATGCTGATTGTGTGCATGGATACACAAACATCTTCCTCTCATTTTAATTAAATTCAACATAGATTTTATTTATTTATTTTTTATTTAGTTGAGCTAAGTTTATTTACAACATCATATTAGTTTCAGGTGTAAAACAGTGATTCAAAATTTTTATAAATTATACTCCATTTAGAGTTATAAAATATTGGCTCTATTCCCTATGCTGTACAATATATCCTTGTAGCTTACTTACTTTTTACATAGTAGTTGGTATCTCTTAATCCCCTACCTTTTTCTCACCCCTTCCCCTTTCCTTCTCCCTTCTGGTAACCACAAGTTTGTGCTCTATATATGTGAGTCTGTTTCCATTTTGTTTTATTTATTTGTTTTATTTTTTAGATTCCACATGTAAGTGATAACATACAGTATTTGTCTTTGTCTGACTTATTTCACTAAGCACAGTACACTCCAGGTCCATCTATGTTGTTGAAAATGGCAAAATTTTATTCTTTTTTATGGCTGAGTAATACTCTATTATGTATGGGTGTGTGTGTGTATACCACATCTTTATCCATTCATCTGTTGATGGATACTTAGGGTGCTTCCATATCTTGGCAATTCTAAATGATGTGGCTATTTACATTGGGTTACACGTATCTTTTTTAATTCGTGTTTTTGTATTTTTTCGGTTATATGCTCAGGAGTAGAAGTCCTGCCTCATATGGTAGTTCTATCTTCAGCTTTCTGAGGAACCTCCACTGTTTTCCACAGTGGCTGCACCAATTTACATTTCCACCAACAGTATAGGAAGGTTCCCTTTTCTCCACATTCTCACTAAAATTTGTTATTTGTGTTTTTTTCATGGTAGCCATTCTGACAGGTGTGAGGTGATATCTCATCATGGTTTCGATTTGCATTTCCCTGATGATTAGCAGTGTTGATCATCTTTTCATGAGCCTGTCGGCCATCTGCATTTCCTCTTTGGGAAAATGTCTATTCAGTTATTCTGTACATTTTTTAATTGGGTTTTTTTTCTTGATGTTGAGTTGTATCCACTGCTTATATATGTTGGATATTAACCCCTTATCTGTCATATCATTTGCAAATATTTTCTCCCATTCAGTAGATTGTCTTTTCATTTTGTTTATGGTTTCCTTTGCTATGCAAAAGCTTTTAAGTTTAATTAGGTCTCATTTGTTTATTTTTGCTCTTATTTCCTGTTTTAGAAGACAGATCTAAAAAAATATTGCTATGATTTATGTCAAAGTGCTCTGCCTATGTTTTCCTCTAGGAGTTTTATGGCTTTTCATCCTACATTTAGGTCTTTAATCCATTTTGAGTTTGTTTTTGTATATGGTGTTAGAGAATGTTCCAGAAAGAGAAATTAAGGAAACAATCCCATTTACCATTGCACTGAAAAGAATAAATTATCTAGGAATAAACTTACCTAGGGAAGTGAAAGACTTGTCCTTGGAAAACTATGACACTGATGAAAGAAACTGAAGATGATACAAACAGATGGAAAGATATATCATGTTCTTGTATTGGAAGAATTAATATTGTTAAAATGACTTACTACCCAAGGCAATCTACAGATTCAATGCAATCCCTAGGAAAATACCAATGACCTTTTTTACAGAAGTACAGTAAGTCCCTTACATACAAATGAGTTCTGTTCTGAGAGCACATTCGTAAGTCCAATTTGTTTGTAAGTCCAACAAAGTTAGCCTAGGTAAGCAACTAACACAATTGATTATATAGTTCTGTACTGTAATAGGTTTATAATACTTTTCACACAAATAATACATAAAAAACAAACACAAAAAATAAAGAAAACTTTTTTAATCTTACAGTATGGTACCTTGAAAAGTATAGTAGTACAGTACAACTGCTGACATACAGGGGCTGCCATCAAATGAACAGGCAAGAAGAGTTACTGACTGGAGGAGGGAGTTGAGGTGGGAGATTGTAGAGCTGAAGGATAATCAGCAATAGGAGATGGAGGACAAGCTGCAATTTCACTCATGCCTGACATTGATGGCACATGTTCTGGTTCCTTACTGGATTCAATTCTATCTACCCTCTTGAAAAAATGATCCAGTGATGCATGTTCACATCTTTGAAGGTTCGCAACTTGAAGGTTCGTATGTAGGGGACTTAATGTAGAACAAATAATTCTAAAAGTTGTATGGAAACACAAAAGATCCCCAATAGCCAAAGTAATATTGAGAAAGAAGAACAGAGCTGGAGGAATCACAATCCCTGACTTCAGACTATGCTACAAAGCTACAGTCATCAAAAGAGTATGGTACTGGCACAAAAATAGAAATATAGATCAATTGAACAGGATAGAGAGCCCAGAAATAAACCCATGCACCTATGTTCAATTAATCTATGACAAAGGAGGCAAGAATATACACTGGAGCAAAGAGAGTCTCTTCAGTAAGTGGTGCTGGGAAAACTGGACAGCTACATGTAAAAATGAAATTAGAACATTTTCTCATACATACAATATGCAGAAATAAATTTAAAAATTCCCATTTTTTAATTAGCTTGTTTTTTTGATAATTGAGTTATATGAAGTATTTATGTATTTTGGATATTAAACTCTTATTGGTAACATCATTTGCAAATATTTTCTCCCATTCAGTAGGCTGTCTTTTCATTTTGTCAATGGTTTCCTTTGCTTTGCAAAAGCTTTTAAATTCAATTAGGTCTCATTTTTAAAAATTTTTGCTTTTGTCTCCTTTGTGTCAGGAGACAGATCCAAAAAAATTATTGCTATGACTTATGTCAAAAAGTATTCTGCCTATGTTTTCTTCTAGGAACTTTATAGTTTCCAGTCTTAAATTTAGGTCTTGAATCCATCTTGAGTTTATTTTTGTATATGGTTTGAAAAATATGCATTGGGTAAATAGAATAAGTGAATTTTTTTTTCTGTCCAGAAGAGAAGGGTTCTGCAAAGCTTCTGAATAGAAGTGGCATAGGAGATGAATTCTGAAGAATAATTATGTGGCTTTCATGCAGTATCAGGGGCTTCTAGGTAGAAGAAATAACATATGCAAAGGCACAAATATGTGAAACTATAAGGCATCTTCAGGAAACGGCTGGTTGTCCAATGTGGGTGTGTGAAAATATGTGTGAGGGAAAAAGACATTAGAGAAGAGGTTTGTGAATAAGCTTGAATTCTGCATAAATTGGATTTTATATTGAAGGCAGTATAGAGGGAGTAATTGCAACATGAAAAGAGATGTGACCAGATTATTATTTTAGAAATGTAACACTGACCACCATGTGGAGGATGAATTGGATGGAGGCCAAAAGGTGGTTAGAAGGCTGTCACCATAGTCAGGACTCCATGTGATGAGGGCTGAACTGAACAGTCACAAGATTGTGATAGTTTTGTGTCGTTTTAGCAGTAAGTGTGAGAGTTAAATTGATGACTGATTGGTTGGGGTGGAAGGTGGTAAGGGAAATGGAGATATCAAATATGTTCTGAATTGGAGTGGCTGGGCAGATATTAGTCTTGGGATGTATAATCCACACAAGAGAAAGAAGAGTTTGAAGGATCAATGAAAATTAATGTTGGAGATGCTTAGATTGACAACAAGACATGCAGGTGAAGTATGGAGGAGTTAGCTGGATTTTAGGAAAGGTATTAAATCTAGGAATATGGATATGAAAATCTCAGTTATTATTATGTTATTGTTTTCTGATTCCATAGTAATATGTAAAAGGTGAGAAGGCTTTGCAATTAGATAGACTTGATCCTAGACCCCAGACCTATCACTCATTACTAGGATGACCATAGGCAAATCACACTCACTTTCTTATCTGTTAATTGTTTCTTAGATTCACACATTTTTAATGCTAGGTTTGAGTTGAAGTTGTAGGCAATACCAAAGTTCATATTCTTTTCACCATGACATGGTACCTCCCACTCTTCAAATAAATCCATTCTAACAATTCTAAGGAGCAATCTCCTTGTACACATATAGCATTGTGGAATCTTCTTAAAGGAGTTTGATTTTTGACAAAAATCTGGCCAAGTACTGTCCAACGCAGCAAATGGCAGGGAGTGCTGCATTTAAGCAGTGCTGTTGTAGCTCATAGAGGAAGGGAAGGATTTCGGCAATGGTAGGTCTCTAGCTGGGCCTTGGAGAAAGGACAGGATTTGGATATATGAAAAGGGAAGGTACAGCCTCTGGGTGGGAGTGTCAGTTTAGTCAAATATGAAGGAGATCTTACGTTATCAAGGTTCCACTTATGGAAAATTTGATGCTTTGCAGCTAGTCTTGACTTAAACAAGTCATGGATGGAAAGATCATTGTTTTGTGTTGTTTTTCCTCAGGCATATGAAATATGTTGTATGCTTGAACATATAGTGTTAACCTTTACCTAATTCTCAGAAGAAGTTTTCAGATGATAATAATAAATATTACAAGTAGAGGAGGCATTTTCAGTACAATAAATAACATTTCATGTAATATCCAAAACGATGAAGAAATACAAAGATTTTCACTGATGCTTTAAAAAATCATATACCTACAAAAAGGACAAAATTAAGTTTTTAGCAGAAAAACTGCAGGGGAACACAAAGAAATTAGAGCAAATTGAGGACAAAACAATCAAAGTTGCTTCCTGTAGTCATTAGAGATATGTATAGAGAAAAAACTATTTCACAGAGATAAGGAAATGGCCTTAGTGTTTTCTGATAGAATCATCCAAATCTATTTAGTTTTTATGGCCAGATAAAGTTTCTGACCTTACAGGAGACTTCAAAGACAGATAAGTAGATAGATAAAACACCACAATGAAATTTAATTAAAGCTATAATGAACATTGGTTTTGTGTTATGTAGATGAATTTTCAGTCTCTTGAAATTTGTGTAACATTGGGAGATTTCACTGTAGTCAATTTCATGCATTTGGCTGTGAGATACTTGCTGATGGTCTGTTCAAGGAACAAAGGAACCATTTAGGTCCGTTTATATGTGAAGGCCTTTTTGTTCTTTGAGACCATAGTGGTGAAAAATGAGCTAGAAACAGGTTTACAGAGTCACAAAGGCTGAAAAATCAAAAGACAGCAGTCTTTTTATAATAGCTATAATTTATTATTTATTATGTGCCAGGAGTATTATATTCATTAACTCATTTATACTTCATAATAATCCTATGAGGTAAGTAGAGACTATTGTTCACTCTATTTTTAAATGCAGAAACTGGGATCTAGAGTAGTAATAGCTTATCTAAGTTCACACAACTAGTGGGTGGCAGAGCTGAGACTTTAATCCAAGTTTGGATGACTTGGTAACATGAGCTCTTAACCACTATGTTATACTGGTCTTAAATTCTATGCTAGATATTATCTAGTTCCATTTGGTAGGCAGCAGTGGAGTAGAGGATAGAGCACTGGCTATAGGGTCATAAGACCTGTATTCAAATTCTAGTTTTGCTATTTGCCAGTTGTGTAACTGTGAGCTGCACTGGACTCCATGTCCAAGATGGCTCAAACCCTCATCTGGTGATTAATGTTGACTCTTACGTGGGAGCTCAAGTAGGGCTTATGCATATGCCTTTTACTTCAAAGACGGTAATTTGTTCCTGAAATGTGAATTCCCCCTGTTCTGTTTGTCAAACTTCTATTTATCCCCTAAAACCTATGTCCTAAGCCTTCATTCCAGAACCATCAGGTTGACTTGATCTCACCATCCTTGTGTTCCTTGAATAAGCTGTTCATCTCTCTGTTAGAGCTTTCATTCTCTGATATTGTAGGAATTGAATTAGAGGTCAGTCTACCTCAGTAGATTGTAATCTCAAGTATTAAAACTAAAACTTTGCTTTTTTGCTTCTTCAGAGATTAGGCAGTGTCTCCATAGTGGTGTCTACTAAATGCTGATGAATGAATGCTATTAGGTCAGTCTTCCACTATAGTATTTTAAATGGTCAAGAGCTTATTTGTATAGCAGTTACTCTGTTTATCCAAGTAAAATCACTTGGTCAGAGAGTGAGTCAAAACACTACAAAATTACCTCATTAAAGCAGAATGGGACTTTATAAGTCTCTTATATTTTACTTTTTCCATTAAGGGACATATTGACAATAATACCATTTATTTGCTTGCATAAACCTATGAAAGCTTAAGAATTATTCCAAATTCACATTATTTTCTTTATCAGAGAGATACAGCTATATGAATAAGATAAGGCAGCTCAGTAGAATTTCTTATATCAAATATCAAATAGGAGTTGTAAGAATTATTATAGTCAACTAAATACTTTAGAGACAATAGTGTTTTTCTTTAGCCCCCAAATATTTCCTTAAATATACACCTAATGACTGATTCACCATTCATTCATTCATTACGAAAACATTTATTGGACACCTATTTATGTACTAAATCATGAGGATAGAGATTAAAATTGAATAACACTAATTATTTTCAAAAACACACTGTGGTAATGATTAGTAACCAAATATGTAAAGAAATAGTGGAAAAGTAGGAGATAAATGAAATAACAGAAGTAGGTAGTATAAATGAAATAAATGAATGAATAAATAAATAGAAGACACGGTTGTTTGAATGTTTAAGAGGATGCTTCAGAGAGGATGAAATACTTGATCTGTGTCTTGAAAAATGAGTAGCAACTACTAGAAAAAATAAGGTTGGAGAGGGACAAGAACATCCCAAAGAGAGTAGACAGCAAGGAGAGACATTGAATCATAGACAAGCTGCTCATGGCATCGCATCTTTAATTTGGGAAGCCATAGGAAGTTTGGGGGAAGGAGAGTGCCATGAGGACCCCCTCATTCCCCTTCATGCGGAAAGGTCATTTACAGAGGCAATACAGATATATTAAGGAAAAACGATCACCGGAGAAGCCAGAGCAAGGGGAACCAATTGGAGGTTATTGAGATATTTTAGGGCAATGGGGATGGGGGGTATGAATCCAGGCAGGATCTGTGGGAATGGTGAAGTAAGCTTAGATAACAGATATAGCAAAATGGAATCTTAGGGATTTGATATCAGACTGTAGAGTGACATGAGAGGGAGTGGGATAAACAGCATACTCTGTGTTAACCTATGAATTTTGGTGATTAGGGAGATAGTAGTGGTATTAGCATAGATTCAACAGGAAGAACAGGGAGAAAGTAAAGGTAAGTTCTCTTTTAGAAAGCATGTTTGGGACACACATCAGGAGCCATGATTCTACTGCTGCCAGAGATGTTCCACAGCTTCGCTGAGAGGCCAACACTTCCTACCTCCTGCATCCAAGCATGCAACATCTTTGGAAACTGGTTCATGAATTTTAGGTAAACCCAGATGTTATGCCGGTAGGAGCATATTGCAATAGGAATTGACATTTTATCTTTAACCGACATACAATGGCAACAAATAACATAATTTGCATTCTGGTAGTGAAGCCAAACCAGTACTGATTTGGAGACAGTAGTTCGGGATCTCTATCTGGACACACAGTCTTTGCTCATACAAATGAGCACAAATGTAGCAGGCAATCTTTAGTGACTAATAATGCCTCCTTTCAAATTCTGATCAGAGTTTGTTTGCTTGTTCATTGTTTGCTTCTTCTCTGAATTTGGCATGTTACATGGCATTACAAACCCCATTCCAGCTGCAGGAGAATCAAAGCACAGTTAATCAAGTAGAAATTTACATTCAGATTCACAAAATAAATCCAAACAGATAGACAAACAAAAACACTGCTATACATGTACCAGGATTTGAAGAAAATGTTTCTCTCCTGGCCTGGAGTGAACTGGCATTGTCCTCCCTTGTATTACTCTGTTAAAAAAACAATAGCACCAAAAAACCAAAAACGAAAACCCACAACTTTACAATGATATTTCCTAGTATTATAATAATGTAATAAATATGTCTTAATTGTTGAGACTGATAATAGCAATTATAATTTAAAATATATATAAATCTACCTTTATGCCATGTTAGGAAATGGCTGCTGAATTTCCCAGTGGTCCCCATCTGGAATCATTGATAATCCCCCCTGCAAATCCAGCTTATCTTGTTCTTGAACTGGTCCTGATCAGTGTGGAGGTAGCTTTTTAGTTGCTCAGCAGGCTCAGGCCTTTCTTATGATAGAATATGCAGTTATGGTATTATCCAGAGTTTTGGTAACAGAAGTTTCAAGGGACAAGATCAGAGTGACAAAAAAGTTGGTTGAGTCCTCATCCTGCCACCCCCTGCACGTTACCTCTGCCTTGGCTGCTCTGCCTAGCACTCCTTGGGAGTGTCCCCTGCCTTCCCCACATAGGCATGGCTATGGCTATGGAAATTAGAGCTGAGCCCCAGAGGTGGAGATGCCTGTGCTTCAGAATCAACCCTGGTTTTCTCCCCACCATCTACTTTGAAACTCCTCTCATGTGGCTTTGGGTCCTGACAGTGTTTGCCTGCCCTATTTGGGATGATGATGTAATTTGTTACCCTTAGAAGTAATGATCCTCTCTTGACTCTGCTTTGCTGCTGAGGGCAGTGCCCTGACCTAATTACCACCTGGCCAGGCCTATGGAGCCTCAATCCCTGATTCACAAAAATGAAGAGCAGCCATACAGGGTCCCTCTCTACCGAGCCCCAGAGTCAAGGATGCCTGTCTTCCTCATGAGGTCTCCCTCTTTCAGGACCTTGGACTCCGCTCTCAAATCATTTCCCTTCTCTCCCCTGTCTGTGTTATGAATGTCTGATACCCTATAAACAAGACACTGTTACCCATTTGCTCTGTCATCAGTTCTGATTTTCTTTGTATAATCAGTTAATTAGATGTAATGCAAAGAACATTATTCTTTGTAGTCAGAAATACCTGAGTTAAAATTCTAGAATTTTATTTTATATATCCTTGGAAGAATTTTTTGTCTTATCTGAGTAGCAACTTCCTCAACTGTTAAGTGGAATAATAATATTTCTAGACTAGACCAGCTGGCAGATCATTTTCCCTGAATGACCGTATCCTTCACTGGATAAAATAATTGAGTTTATGGGTTGTTTGGTACCATATAGGTCCAGTCTTATTTCCCAATTGTTTACGTATCTCTTTTTCAAACTAAAGTAACAATCCTAGATCTCAGAATTGGAAAGACCTTTAAACAATATTGCATTTCGAAAGCAGTTCAATATATGACTCCTAGCTTCAGCATCTCTACCAAATGTCTGTCAGCCTTCATAGAAACACTCCCATCATCAGGAAACTCATTGCTTGCAATTTGGAAAGTATTTTTTCATATTGAGTCAGAATCTGCCTCCCTGATTGTAAAATTTTTCTTATTTTTATTTAGATTGTTTTTATTAGTTTATTTTAAAAGCTCATTTCCATCTAGTTTTTTACTTCTTTTTGTTCGTTATATGTGCATTATGCAAACCTAGCTTGGAAATAGAGTTCCCCCCAGAAATCACTCTTGATTGCCTGTTGACTTTGCTATTTGTATTTTTCACTTTAATAACTATGTGAACCATTCTCAGCGGAGTGGAAAAAAATCACCAAAACCTATGTTTTAAATATTCAGTATACAAAGCCATCTGCTATACTCAGAAGAGACAGGATTGATGGATAGGACATAGGGAATTACTCTTTCATAAATGAATCCCCAAAGATTAGACTTCCAATGAGCAATCCACCTTCTCTGCTGATTCCTGATGGGACCTGGCAAGTTTGTATTGCCACAACTATGAGAGCTGAGGGATTTGTTAGGTAGTCGTAGAACTTGTCAATCAAAATCTAATACAAATGGATGATCTTATAGAGAAGCAAAAGGAAGGATGATAACATTAATAGAATCTTAAAACTCTAGAATATTACATTAGGTATCAGTTATTGGGGTCCAAATTTATATATACATAAGCTTTAAAAACAAGTTTTGGTCTCTGCTCTTGGATACTTTCCCCGGCAGGGAACTAATCTCACATATGTAAGTAGATTCACTGCTGAATAACTCTCATTACACTAAAGTTTATCTTTTGTTGAAATGTCATGTAGCTCTCTCTGCGTTCTAGTCTTTAGATCTATTTCTTTATACTAAGACATTCATGCATTATGTATTTTTTTCTTGAGCAAAGTATTTGTAAAGTTCCTGTTCTGTCCAAAGTCCCTCCTAAGCCCTAAGGATGCAATACTAAACAACATAATAATGGTTTATGCTGAGATAGGACTTAGAATATATCGGGTGAAATTAATAGTGATGGCAAAATCACATAATAGGTATAAAGTTTCAAATTGTAATAAGTGCTAATAAGTAAAACAACAGGGTTTTTTGTTTTTTTGATTTAAAACAACTTTATTGTAGTATAATTGCTTTACAATGTTGTGTTAGTTTCTGCTTTATAACAAAGTGAATCAGCTATAATTATACATGTATCCCCATATCTCCTCCCTGTTGCGTCTCCCTCGCACCCTCCCTATCCCACCCCTCTATTTGGTCACAAAGCACCCAGCTGAGCTGATCTCCCTGTGCTATGTGGCTGCTTCCCGCTAGCCATCTGTTTTACATTTAGTAGTATATATAAGTCCATGCGACTCCCTCACGTCGTCCCAGCTTAACCTTCCCCCTTCCCGTGTCCTCAAGTCCATTCTCTACGTCTGCGTCTTTATTCCTGTCCTGCCTCTAGGTTCTTCAGAACCTTTTTTTTTTTAAGATTCTATATATGTGTTAGCATATGGTATTTGTTTTTCTCTTTCTGACTTACTTCACTCTTTATGACAGACTCTAGGTCCATCCACCTCACAACAAATAACTCAATTTGATTTCTTTTTATGGCTGAGTAATATTCCATTGTATATATGTGCC
Organism: Physeter macrocephalus; assembly: GCF_002837175.3. Taxonomy (NCBI): domain Eukaryota; kingdom Metazoa; phylum Chordata; class Mammalia; order Artiodactyla; family Physeteridae; genus Physeter; species Physeter macrocephalus. Next base: position 50,709,630 of record NC_041229.1, read on the forward strand.
ACATCTTCTTTATCCATTCATCTGTTGATGGACACTTAGGTTGCTTCCATGTCCTGGCTATTGTAAATAGAGCTGCAATGAACATTGTGGTACATTACTCTTTTTGAATTATGGTTTTTTCAGGGTATATGCCCAGCAGTGCGATTGCTGGGTCCTATGATAGTTCTATTTTTAGTTTTTTAAGGAACCTCCATAGTGGCTGTATCAATTTACATTCACACCAACACGGCAAGAGGGTTCCCTTTCCTCCACACCCTCTCCAACATTTATTGTTTGTAAATTTTGGATGATGGCCATTCTGACTTGTGTGAGCTGATACCTCATGGAAGTTTTGATTTGCATTTCTTCAATGATTAGTGATGTTGAGCATTCTTTCATGTGTTTATTGGCAATCTGTATATCTTATTTGGAGAAATGTCTAGGTCTTCTGCCCATTTTTGGACTGGGTTGTTTGTTTTTGTGACATTGAGCTGTGTGAGCTGGTTGTATATTTTGGAGGTTAATACTTTATCAGTTGCTTCATTTGCAAATATTTTCTCCCATTCTAAGGGTTGTCTTTTTGTCTTGTTTATGGTTTCCTCTGCTGTGCAAAAGCTTTGAAGTTTCATTAGGTCCCATTTGTTTATTTCTGTTTTTATTTCCATTTCTCTAGGAGGTGGGTCAAAAAGGATCTTGCTGTGATTTATGTCATACAGTGTTCTGCCTATGTTTTCCTCTAAGAGTTTTAGTGTCTGGCCTTAATTTAGGTCTTTAATCCATTTTGAGTTTATTTTTCTTTATGGTGTTAGGGAGTGTTCTAATTTCATTCTTTTACATGTACCTGTCCTTTTTTCCCAGCACCACTTATTGAAGAGGCTGTCTTTTCTCCATTGTATACTCTTGTCTCCTTTACCAAAGATAAGGTGACCATATGTGCGTGGGTTTATCTCTGGGCTTTCTATCCTGTTCCATTGATCTATATTTCTGTTTTTTTGCCAG
>NC_041229.1:50710665-50713854 GCF_002837175.3 Physeter macrocephalus
AAGATTGCTTTGGCTATTCGGGGTCTTTTGTGTTTCCATACAAATTGTGAAATTTTTTGTTCTAGTTCTGTGAAAAATGCCTTTGGTAGTTTGAAAGAGATTGCACTGAATCTATACATTGCTTTGGGTAGCAGAGTCATTTTCGCAATGTTGATTCTTCCAATCCAAGCACATGGTATATTTCTCCATCTGTTTGTATCATGTTTAATTTCTTTCATCAGTGTCTTAATGTTTTCTGCATACAGATCTTTTGTCTCCTTAGGTAGGTTTATTACTAGGTATTTTATTCTTTTTGTTGCATGGGAAATGGGAGTGTTTCCTTAATTTCCCTTTCAGATTTTCATCATTAGTGTATAGGAATGCAAGAGATTTCTGTGCTTTAATTCTGTATCCTGCTACTTTACCAAATTCATTGATTAGCTGTAATAGTTTTCTGGTAGCATCTTTAGGATTCTCTATGTATAGCATCATGTCATCTGCAAAGAGTGACAACGTTACTTCTTCTTTTCCGATTTGGATTTCTTTTATTTCTTTTTCTTCTCTGATTGCTGTGGCTAAAACTTCCAAAACTATGTTGAATAATAGTGGTGAGAGTGAGCAACCTTTTCTTGTTTCTGATCTTAGTGGAAATGGTTTCAGTTTTTCACCCTTGAGAGTGATGTTGGCTGTGGGTTTGTCATATATGGCCTTTAATATGTCCAGGTAAGTTCCCTCTGTGCCTACTTTCTGGAGGTTCTTTTTTATCATAAATGGGCGTTGAAAATTGTCAAAAGGTTTTTCTGCATCTATTGAGATGATAATATGGTTTTTCTCCTTTAATTTGTTAATATGGTGTATCACATTGATTGATTTGCGTATATTGAAGAATCCTTGCCTTCCTGGAATAAACCCTGCTTGATCATGGTGTATGTTCCCTTTAATGTGCTATTGGATTCTGTTTGTTCGTATTTTGTTGGGGATTTTTGCATCTCGGTTCATCAGTGATATTGGCCTTTCTTTGTGACATCTCTGTCTGGTTTTGGTATCAGGGTGATGGTGGACTCATAGAATGAGTTTGGGTGTTTTCCTCCCTCTGCTATATTTTGGAAGAGTTTGAGAAGGATAGGCATTAGCTCTTCTCTAATTGTTTGATAGAATTTGCCTGTGAAGCCATCTGGTCCTGGGCTTTTGTTTGTTGGAAGATTTTTAATCACAGTCTCAATTTCAGAGTTGATTGGTCTGTTTATATTTCTATTTCTTCCTGCTTCAGTCTCAGAAGGTGATGCTTTTCTAAGAATTTGTCCATTTCTTCCAGGATGTCCGTTTTATATATAGTTGCTTGTAGTAATCTCTCATGATCCTCTGTATCTCTGTAGTGTCAGTTGTTACTACTCCTTTTTCATTTCTAATTCTATTGATTTGAGTCTTCTCCCTTTTTTTCTTGATGAGTCTGGCTAGTGGTTTATCAATTTTGTTTATCTTCTCAAAGAACCAGCTTTCACTTTTATTGATCTTTGCTATTTGTTCCTTCATTTCTCTTTCATTAATTTCTGATCTGGTCTTTATGATTTCTTTCCTTCTGCTAATTTGAGGTTTTTTTTTTTTTTTTTGGTTCTTCTTTCTCTAATTGCTTTAGGTATAAGTTTAGGTTGTTTATGTGAGATGTTTCTTGTTTCTTGAGGTAGGATTATATTGCTATAAACTTCCCTCTTAGAACTGCTTTTTCTTCATCCCATAGGTTTGGGTAGTCGTGCTTTCATTGTCATTTGTTTCTAGGTATTTTTCAATTTCCTCTTTGATTTTTCAGTGATCTCTTTGTTATTAAGTAGGGTATTGTTTAGCCTCCATGTGTTTGTATTCTTTACCGATTTTTTCCTGTAATTGATATCTAGTCTCATAACATTGTGGTCAGAAATGATACTGGATCCAATTTCAGTTGTCTGAAATTTACCAAGGCTTGATTTGTGAACCAAGATATGATCTATCCTGAAAAACGCTCCATGAGCACTTGAGAAGAAAGTGTATTCTGTTGTTTTTGGATGGAATGTCCTATAAATATCAAATACGTCCATCTTGTTTAATGTGTCATTTAAAGCTTGTATTTCCTTATTTATTTTCATTTTGGTTGATCTGTCCATTGGTGAAAGTTGTTTGTTAAAGTCCCCTACTGTGATTTTGTTACTGTCAATTTCCCCTTTTATGGCTGTTAGCATTTGCCTTATGTATTGAGGTGCTCCTGTGTTGGGTGCATAAATATTTACAATTGTTATATCTTCTTCTTGGATTGATCCCTTGATCATTATGTAGTGTCCTTCTTTGTCTCTTTTAATAATCTTTGTTTTAAAGTCTATTTTGTGTGATATGAGAATTGCTACTCCAGCTTTCTTTTGATTTCCATTTGCATGGTATATCTTTTTCCATCCTCTCACTTTCAGTCTCTATGTGTCCCTAGTTTTGAAATGGGTCTCTTGTAGACAGCATATATACGGGTTTGTTTTTGTATCCATTCAGCCAGTGTATGTCTTTTGGTTGGAGCATTTAAACTGTTTATATTTAAGGTAATTATTGATATGTATGTTCCTATTACCATTTTCTTAATTGTTTTGGGTTTGTTATCATAGGTCTTTTCCTTCTCTTGTGTTTCCTGCCTAGATAAGTTCCTTCAGCATTTGTCGTAAAGCTGATTTGGTGGTGCTGAATTCTCTTAGCTTTTGCTTGTCTGTAAAGGTTTTAATTTCTTTATTGAATCTGAATGACATCCTTGCTGGGTAGAGTAATCTTGGTTGTAGGTTCTTCCCTTACATCACTTTAAATATGTCCTGCAACTCCCTTCTGGCTTGCAGAGTTTCTCCTGAAAGATCAGCTGTTAACCCTATGGGGTTTCCCTTGTATGTTTTTTGTTGTTTTTCCCTTGCTGCTTTTAATATTTTTTCTTTGGTTTTAATTTTTGATAGTTTGATTAATATGTGTCTTGGTGTGTTTCTCCTTGGATTTTTTTTGTATGGCACTCTCTGTTCTTCCTGGACTTGATTATTTCCTTTCCCATATTAGGAAAGTTTTCAACTACAATCTCGTCAAATATTTTCTCAGTCCCTTTCTTTTTCTCTTCTTCTTCTGGGACTCCTATAATTCAAATGTTGGTGCATTGGATGTTGTCCCAGAGGTCTCTGAGACTGTCCTCAATTCTTTTCATTCTTTTTTCTTTATTCT
>NC_041229.1:50713911-50735669 GCF_002837175.3 Physeter macrocephalus
TTTCCACTATTTTATCTTCCTGGTCACTTATCCGTTCTTCTGCCTCAGTTATTCTGCTATTGATTCCTTCTAGAGAATTTAAAATTTCATTTATTGTATTGTTCATCATTGTTTGTTTGCTCTTTAGTTCTTCTAGGTCCTTGTTAAACGTTTCTTGTATTTTCTCCATTGTATTTCCAAGATTTTGGATCATCTTTACTATCATCATTCTGAATTATTTTTCAGGTAGACTGCCTATTTCCTCTTCATTTGTTAAGTCTGGTGGGTTTCTGCCTTGCTCCTTCATCTGCCGTGTGTTTTTCTGTCTTCTCATTTTGCTTAAGTTACTGTATTTGGGGTCTCCCTTTTGCAGGCTGAACATTCATAGTTCCCATTGTTTTGATGTCTGCCTTCAGTATGTAATGTTGGTTCAGTGCTTTGTGTAGACTTCCTGGTGGAGGGGACTGGTGCCTGTGTTCTGGTGGGTGGGGCTGGACCTTGTCTTTCTGGTGGGCAGAGCTGCATCCGGTGGTGTGTTTTGGGGTGTCTGTGAACTTAGTGTGATTTTAGGCAGCCTCTCTTAATGGGCCGGATTGTGTTCCTGTCTTGCTAGTTGTTTGGCATAGGGTGTCCAGCACTGTAGTTTGCTTGTCGTTGAGTGGAGCTGTGTCTTAGAGTTGAAATGGAGATCTCTTGGAGCGCTTTTGCTGTTTTATATTATGTGGAGCTGGGAGGTCTCTGGTGGACCAATGTCCTGAACTTGGCTCTCCCACCTCAGAGGTAGAGGCCTGACACCCGGCCAGGGTACTGTGACCCTCACAGTCACATCGCTCAGAAAAAAAAAAGGGAGAAAAAAAGAAAGAAAGAAAAAATAAATAAAGTTATTAAAATAAAAAGTAATTATTAATAATAAAAACAGTTAAGAAGCAGTAAAAAGAAAAAAATAGAAATAAGAGAGCGACCAAACCGAAAAACAAAACCACCAATTATCTCAAGTGCTAAAAACTATACTAAAAAAACCCCCCAAAAAACAGACAGACAGAACCCTAGGACAAATGGTAAAAGCAAAGTTATACAGACAAAATCACAGAAAGGAGCATACACATACACACTCACAAATGGAGAAATAGGAAAAAATATATATATATCTATATATGTATTAAAAAAAAAGGATGAAGAGACAACCAAATCAATAAACAAATCTACCAATGATAAGAAACTCTAAATACTAAACTAAGATAAACATAAAGCCAGGAACAAATTAGATGCAGAAAGCAAACCCCAAGTCTACAGTTGCTCCCAAAGTCCACCGTCTCAATTTTTGGATGATTCATTGTCTATTCAGGTACTCCATAGATGCAGGGTACATAAGTTGATTGTGGAGATTTAATCCGCTGCTCCTGAGGCTGCTGGGAGAAATTTCCCTTTCTCTTCTTTGTTCGCACAGCTACTGGGGTTCAGCTTTGGATTTGGCCCTGCCTCTGCGTGTAGGTCACCTGAGGGCGTCTGTTCTTTGCTCAGACAGGATGGGGTTAAAGGAGCAGCTGATTCGGGGGCTCTGGATCACTCAGGCCGGGGGAAGGGAGGGGTACGGATGCTGGGCGAGCCTGCGGTGGCAGAGGTCGGTGTGACGTTGCACCAGCCCGAGGCGTGCCGTGTGTTCTCCCGGGGAAGTTGTCCCTGGATCACGGGACCCTGGCAGTGGCGGGCTGCACAGGCTCCCGGGAGAGGAGGTGTGGAGAGTGACCTGTGCTCGCACACAGGCCTCTTGGTGGCGGCAGCAGCAGCCTTAGCGTCTCATGCCCGTCTCTGGGGTCCGCACTGATAGCCGCGGCTCGCGCCTGTCTCTGGAGCTCATTTAGGCGGTGCTCTGAATCCCCTTGCCTCACGCACCCCAAAACAATGGTCTCTTGCCTCTTAGGGAGGTCCATAGTTTTTCCCGGACTCCCTCCCGGCTAGCCGTGGTGCACTAGCCCCCTTCAGGCTGTGTTCACGCCGCCAACCCCAGTCCCCTCCCTGCGATCCGACTGAAGCCGGAGCCTCAGCTCCCAGCCCCCACCCGTCCCAGTGGGTGAGCAGACAAGCCTCTCGGACTGGTGAGTGCTGGTCGGCACCGATCCTCTGCGGGAATCTGTCCGCTTTGCCCTCTGCACCCCTATTGCTGCGCTCTCCCCTGAAATTTCCCCCCAACCAACCCCCGTCTCCGCCAGCGAAGGGGCTTCCTAGTGTGTGGAAATCTTTCCTCCTTCACAGCTCCCTTCCAGAGGTGCAGGTCCTGTCCCTATTGTTTTGTCTCTGTTTTTTCTTTTTTCTTTTGCCCTACCCAGGTACGTGGGGAGTTTCTCGCCTTTTGGGAGGTCTGAGGTCTTCTGCCAGCATTCAGTAGGTGTTCTGTAGGAGTTGTTCCACATGTAGATGTATTTCCGATGTATTTTGGGGGAGGTAGGTGATCTGCATGTCTTACTTCTCCTCCATCTTGAAGGTTTCCCCCCACCAGGTGTCAACAACAGGGGTTTTAATAGATCATATAATAGAGCAAACTGACCAGTTCTGGCGTTAGTAGTAGTCATTGAGGTGGTGCAGGTGGACACGACACTTCCGGAAGAAATGATATTTAAATTGGGAAGTGAAGAGTGAATTGTTCTTAACGAAGAGAGAGGTAGGAGTAGTGATAATGAAGAGCTCTTCTGGACAGGGAATGATCTGTGAGAAGAGTTTGAACTGGGCAAGATGAGGGCAAGATTAGGGCTAGGATAATCACCCTGCCCCACGACGGTGCACTGCTACCCTCTCTTAAATCTTCTTGGTTTACACATCTTTGGGTCCTTGAGCCGTTTCTCACATGACATGAACTCCAGAATTCTCACCCCTCTTTCTGTTCCCCTTTGGCCATGCTCCAGCTTGTCTTTGTCTCCTTTCCATGTGTTCCTAACAACACAGCAGCAAAGAAGTCATGTGTGTCAGGAGAAAAATCAATGCCTGTGAATCCCAAACTGAGGATGGAGGAAGGTACAGCTGAAATCCTACAAAAAATATCAGGCTAGCCAAGATTTATTGGAGTAACCCCAGAAATCCTGCTGGGCTGGTGAGACAGGTGCTATCCCCTAAGCTTCTCTACTTCCCCTCCTCATATTAATAATATTTTAAAAGGTGATAAAGGAGCAAACCTGATGGATTTAGAATCAGTCTTCAAATGACTTTGGCCAACATAAATAGCATTTTGATGTAGGACAAAAGAGACAGAACAAAACAGCTCTTTTATCTATTTCTACAAGCTCTACATTATAACAATATCTTTTCTGGTATTTCATCTTTTTTCTTTCAACCTGAAGTTCCTTGGGGTCTGTTTCTCTTCAAAAATAGTTTTCACCCTAGGCTGGAAAATGTCACCATTGGCGATGGATTCTCCCAGGTAGACGAAGTGCCAGGCGGTTCCCAAAGAGTTCCAGAGTCTTTAACCTAAAGGATAAAAGACAATATCTGAAGGCGAGAGAGCTGATCTGTAAATAAGTTTGACTGGCATTAAGTATTTAATGTGGTGCTTGGCTCCATGAGGGCAGATCATTAAATGCATAATGGCACAGTACCCATTCGGGCTTTACTGTCAGTCTGACAAGCCCCAACCAGGCTGCATGGCATTAAATTGTAAGTGACAAGTTCTGATAGACCTGTCAGTTTGAGATGGTTTACTTTAAAGCAAACAGAAAGGGTTGCAGATTCTTTTATTGAAAAAGTAATATTCGGTTGGAGAAGAGAGGGTAGGGAGTATATTATAGTCCAAGGCATAGTGCTTTGGAATCAAACAGACCTAGTTTTGAGTTAGTGGCCCTGTCACTTACTGCTGTATGTTCATTGAGAAAATTCCTTCACCTCTCTGAGTCTCAATTCACTAATGAGTAAAATGGCAATAATGTGTATTTCAGACTTGCTTTAGGTAAGGTTCCCCAGGAAAAAAATCTCTGGGATAGAGATTTATATTCAAGTCATTTATTGGGGAATATTTTTGGGGAAAATAGCTACAGTGGAGTAAGGAAAGTCGGATTGGCTAAGAGAGAAGTTAGATATTCTTCTTTTCTTCCTTTAACTATTTGCAGTGATAGCCATTAATATGAATTTATAGTTCAGTATTTTTTGTTCATCTGAAAAGCAATTATTAAACACATCTATAGAAACATAGAACTGTCCTGGAAACAGAATCTAAGATGGAACTTTGAGTGCAAGTGGCTTACTGGGGAGTGGTCTTAGGTATACCACCTGTAGAGGCATAAGAGAAGCAGGATTGGTCAGAGCAAGAGACTGATCTGCAGTGTAGTTGCAACAGAGGCCTCAGCTGATCCCAGGAAATGCTGTCACACAAAGATGGCATTTCAGTGGTGTCTCACACTGGACCAGGGGATATGGGTCTTTGTTCAACTGCATCGGCAGGTCACTGGATCTGGACTGCCTTTGAGGGTGTAACTCTGGGTAAGGTTACTCCCTTGAGACAAGTGTAATTTCTAGGGAGGGACTCAGCTGTGAGCTGTAAGTAGACATGTTTGGTAGCCAGGGGGTGAATGCCTTGGTTCTGAATATTTCTACCCCTTGCACCACTTGCATCCGTTTGCTTCCTGTAATAAGCTTACACCATCTAGAAATAGCTTTTTCTAGATTCTGTTTGGTCACTTCCTGGGGTACCCAAAGTCCTTACTAGAGGAAGGTTGGTGGAATGAAATATAACCCCTGCTGCTGCAGATACTCTTCAGGCTACAACTGATATTCATCATTTTTTCCCCATGACTATCATTCTAGATTTCCTTACCCTTCAGTTAGCGTTTCTGCTTATAGTATCTCCCAGACCTTCATCTCTGAGGGATTTTGAGCTCCTGATTATCATGTCTTATTCAGATTATGGCTTCTTCACTTGATGTGCTAACAAACTTGGGCAGAAGACTACGAAGAGGAATTTCACTTGATCACTTGGGTGTCCAATGTATTATTTTCTCCCACATTGTTTAACAGCAGACTTACTTCCTTCTGAATATCAGTGTTAATTATCCCTTCCAGGATGGTAGCTTCCCTTTCTTGATTCCTGAGTCCATCGTGACTGGGTGATAGCTATAGTCAAAGTTTAATGAGGTGAATTTTCCTCTTGGAACCAGGACCTATAGATCCACAGAAACTAGAAGTGCAGGAATGGTCAGTATACATTTACCAATAGATTACTAGGAATGACCACTTCTAATCCCATCTTTTGGCTCCTAGACCTATATAGTCTACTTATTAGGGATATAGCACTATATAATAAATATTGGTTTAGGGTATATTCTGCATCCTAAAGGATAGAGTCCCATTATTTCAAAGTTGTGACCTCAACCACACCTTCAAAATGCTGTTATCTTGCTTGGTCAGGCAGACAGCTTCAGGGTGTATGGCATATGATAGAACCAGTGGATCCACTGGAACTCAGTGGAGTCCTCTACCATGCCTCTTTTGATGTAAAGTGAATCCTTAGTATGATGTGATGTTATGCAAAATCCTGTTGTTGTTAGATCACTTACATATTACATGTGAGCCCTTGAATAGAAATACTGGCTGAGACACGCTAGGCAAGAAAGGCATACTTATACCCCACATATGTTTTGATTCTAGTTATAGTGAATTTCTGCTTAGTCCAGTTTGGAAGGAGCCCAGTATAATAAATTTGTGACAGAGTGGTCAGTCTCCTTGAGACAGGTAGCCATACTGGGGATTCAGCATTAGTTGGTTGATGGCGGTTTGGATGTTCGAAAGGGTTAGTTGCAAGATCAGCCTTGGTAAGTGAGAGTCTTGAATCTATGCCTTGTCTTTATCCCTGATACTATGCTTACTCTAATCCTGACACCGTCAGTCCATAGAGACTGGCTGATGTCAACTGGCCATAGTTATTCTGTCACCTTGAATAAGGCATAAGAAGCGTCAGTGAATCTGATGATAGATGAATAGAAAGTATTTACTGTGAAGAATAAAGAAAAAAGATTGAAAAAATATCAGACAATACTAAGTAGTCTATCATACATACATACAATTAAAATTGTGGAGGAGGAGATAGAGATTGGAACAGAAAAGTATTTGAAGAAATAATAATTTTAAAAATGACCAAATATGGTAAAAACATACAATGCCAAAAAGCTCAGCAAAATGAAAGCAGGAAAAATCAAATCAAATCCCACCTATGCACTTCGTAGTCAAACTGCTGAAAACCAACAATACAGAGAAAATCTTGAAAGCTGCCAAGAACAATATCGTGTATGGATGGGAAACAGTGATTGAAATGATATTTACTCTCCCTCAGAAACAATGGGGGTCAGAAGAAAATAGAAGGCATTTTTAAAGTGCTGAAAGAAAACAAATTATAAACCAATAATTCTATATTCAGTGAAAATATCCTTCACAAATGAGAATGACATAAAGACATTTTCAAATTAAAACGTTTGAGAGACTTTGTTGCCAGTAGATTTTCACTGTGAGAAATGCTAAAGAAAGTTTCAGGATGAAGAGTAATGGTACCACAAGGAATTTTTTCTTTATTAGAAGTAACAAAGAACTGTGTGGGTAAATAAGAAAAATATTTTTTTCTTAATTATTTGAAAGGCATATTTAAAGGAGAAGTTGTGAGTTTATAACATATGTAGATAAATATGTTTATACATATATGTATGTGTATTCACAGCAGCACATAACATGGGGTCAGTGGAACCAAGATTCTTACATTCTATGTGAAGTGAAGCTACATTAAATTGATCGTGATAAGTTAATGATGCATGTAGCTAAAAAGCCAATAGATAGGTTGAAATTAAAAACTGAAAATATTATATTAACATAAAAGAAAGCTAAAATTAGGATCAGATGAACACACAGGAAAAAAAGAAAACAAATAAATTGAAACTTATTGTTAATTATCTTAAATGTAAATTGACTAAATCAGGTCTTGCCCATGGGCCAAATCTGGCCTATTTTTATATGGCCCATGAGTTAATAATGGATTTAAAAGTTTTAAATGTTCAAAAAATATCAAAAGATAATAATATTTTGTGATAGAAGAAAATTATGTAAAATTTAAACTTTAAAAATTCAGTATTCCTAACTAAAGTTTTACTGGAACACAGCTATACTCCTTAATTTACATATTGCCTAGACTGCTTCCATGTTAAAATGGCAGAATTGAGTAATTATGATATAGAGATTATATGAAATGTGGAACATGAAATATTTACTATCTAGCTGTTTATAGAAAAACAGCTGTTTGCTGACCCCTGGACCAAACAGTCAGATAAAAGGGGAGAGATTATCAGACTAGATTGATAGAAAAAACACAACCATATGCTATTTGCAAAAGATACACATTTAATAAAAAGAAATAGGCTGAAATTAAAAGGACAGAAAAAATATTATGCAAATAATCCCACAAGTAGGCTAGAGTAGATATATTCAAATCAAACACAATAGAATTCAAGACAAGAAATACTTTTAAAGAGTGATATTTTATAATAATAAGTGGAGTATTTAATCAAGAAGACCTATTGCAATAAATAAATATTTATGTACCTAGTAACAGTTTTAAAAACCTGGAGCAAAAATGTACAGAATTAAAAGGGAAAAATAGATAAAGCTATAAAAATAGATAAATCTATAGAAATAGTTATTCCATGAGTAACTGATAGAACAGTTGGTCCCTACATAATTGACAGAGCAATTAGTCAAATATTAACTAAGAATATAGAAAATCGTAATAATCCTATTAAACAGCTTGACCTAATTGATGTTTATAGATCACTACAGTCAAAGAAACAGAACACACATTCTTTTCAAGTTCACACAAAAACTTCACAAAAATAGTCCATGTAAAGGACCATAAAATAAGTTTTAATACATGTAAAAGTATTGAGAGCATATGGAATATATTACCAAAACACAAAAGAATTAAGTTAGAAATCAATAACAATAAGATGCATTAAAACAATAATGCATATGAAATACCTAATTATTTAAAATTAACAACATACTCATAAATAACTTAAAGTTTAAATATAAAAATCACAAGGAAAATTAAGACATTGATGTAAATGATAAGGAAAATGTAAAAATTTATGGAATACAGCCTAATTTGTGCTGAGTAAGATTTATAACTTTAAATGCTTATATTAGAAAATAAGAAGTGCTTAAACAAGCAATGATATAATTTTCCATCTAAGTTAATGGAAAACATTAAACCCAAGTAAATAAAGATAAGAAAATGCAATAAATATAAGAGCAGAAATCAATGAAATAAAAACACACAAAGATAAAGAAAATTAATAAAACCCAAATTTAGTTCACTGAAAAAATAAAAAATCAATAAAAATGCCTCACAAAGTGATTAGGAATGAAAGGGAAACATCAGGGTTGCCAACATCAGGAATGAAAGAGGGAGTTGCTTTAGAGATCCTACCAACTTTAAAAGATAAAAACTTAGTCAATTTCAATGAAGTGTTTATATTTCTGGAAAAACACAACTCACCAGAATTTATACAAGATAAAATAGAAAGTAAGAATTAAAGAAATTATTTATCAAAAACCATGACATAAAGAAAGCGTCAGGTGTAAATGTCTTCACTGGGCAATTCTATACAACATGTGAGGAATCAAAAACAGCAATATTACAAACATTCTTTCAGAAATATAGTAGGAAGGAAAAAGTCTCAACTTGTTTTTTAAGGCCATCATAACTGTCATTCCAAAACCTTAAAAATACATTAAAAAAAGAAGTGTTTTTATAGAAAAATACTTCTTATAATTATAGATGAAAAGATCCATAGTAGAATGTTAACAACTTGCATTCAATCACCTATCATGGACAAGGGAAACTTATCTTGGGAACGCAAGTCTGATTTATCATTTGGAAATTAGTCAGTGTAACATACCGTATTAACAAAAGAGGCAGAAAAAATATGATCATTTTACTAGATGCAGAAAGGGTATTTAACAAAATTCAATGCCTATTTTGATGAAAACTCTAAGTAATCTAGAAATACCAGAAAACTTTCTCAGTCTGGTAAGGGACATCTAGACATAAAAAAAACAGATAAAAACTATTCTTTATACTTAACAGTGAAATACTGAACACTTTCTCCCAGAGATACTTTCAAGGCAAGAGGCTTTCACCATTCCTATTCAACATTGTACTGGAGGCCTAACCATTACGATAAGGCAAGATAAAAAAGCCAGATTATTAACAAGGAAAAAGGAAAACTATCTCTATTCAGAAATGACATAATTTTTTTGTAGAAAATCCTGAAGGAATACAAAACAACTACAAGTCCTGAAAAGTAAATTTAGCAAATTTTATAGATATGAGGTTATTATAAAAATGTATTTCTGTGTACTTGTAACAATAACTTGGAAAATAAAATTTTTAAAAATCCATTTAATGTAGCATTTAATGGAAAGAAATAGATGACCATTTATATGGTTAATTGATTTTAAATGAAGAGTTGAAAGCAATTCAATGGGGAACATATCAACAATTGATGCAGTAACAACTAGATGGCCATAAGGAAAAGGATGTAAACTTCAAACCCTGTCTCACATGAAATAAAGATTTATTTGAGACCAAAACATAAAGGTTAAAACTATAAAACTTCCAGAAGGAAATAACTCCTACACAATTAATCTCATCAAAAAATGTGCTCAATATTTTGTCATCCAGGGTACGTGAATTAAAATCACAAAGAAATATCTCTACATACCCACCAAAATGTCTAAATTTTAAAAACTTGCAATACCAAATGTTGAAGAGTAAGGAAAACTCTCCTCCCTGTTGCTAGGAGTATCAAATTGTACAGCCACTTGGGATAAATGTTTGGCAGTTTTTTAAAAGTAAAGTTAAGCATACACTTTCTCTTGGCCTTAGCAATTCTGTTCCTAGATGTTAATCAAGAGAGAGAAAAAAAATGTCCAAAAGATTTTTACAAGAATATACATAGCAATGTTATTAATAATAACCCCAAAGTGGAAACATGTCCATCAACAGGAAAACTGAAAAATACTTCGTAGTGTATTCACAACATGGATAGTACTCAGCAATGGAAAAGAAAAAAATCACGCAACAATCTCATAGGCATTATGCTGAGGAAATCATACCACACACAGAAGAGCACTTGCTCTTTGATTTTATTTACATAGTGCAAGCAGGACTAAGATATGGTAGAAGAAAAGTTTTAAAAGCTGTTGCTTCTGCAGTGGTAACAAACTCTTTTTTCTTGCTGCATCACTTTTATTTGTACAGAATTGATAAGAAGAATGCTGTAGGACGTAAGGCATTGCTAGTGTGCTGAAGCCATGATAAATTGGAACCTATATTACCTGATGCCTGCATGGTATTACTGTTTACAGAGTGTCTTTAGTTAACAGCAAAAATTATTAATAAATTACCACTTGTTTCAGTTACAGGTGGTTGGAATGATAAATCTTGATAACCTAGAGCCACATGGTCTGTAGGTGTGGTCAGATATTAAGAATAAGAACGAATAGAGAAACCTGAATGTTCAAATGTACTCTTTAAATTTGATTATTTTCACTAAGTCACACTGCTTCCTAGATAGGATGGGCATCTTTGATTATATCTTTCTCATTGTTGAAGTCATGCTCTAATAAATTAAGTGGATTAAATTATGTGTTGTGAGCAGAGGAGGAACTCTTTCACTCAGAATATTACTTAGTGTACAATAGGACTAAGTGAGGGGGGAAAGCAGCTATCATTTGTTAGTCCTACTGTGTGCCAGGTTCTCATGTGTGCTCTCAAATTACCTTGTCCCATCGAATTCCCATAGCCACCTTGTTAAATTTAAAAAAATATATACATTTAATTTAATGTGGACACAAGAGCCTTTAAACTTATTAGTATAACCTCAAGAATGTTTTATTCAAATTCAGTTCTATCCATATCTGAAATCTTATCCTTTTCTCTCATCACTGCACTTTCTTCATATTTTGTGCAGTCAGTGTTTATAAACTGTGATTTTTTTTTTCTTTTTCATTATTGGAAAACATGGCACCACAGCACAGATGCAATGCTTAGCTGGTCATATTTGCAAATAGGCCTAATTTCATAAGTTGGTTGAGTGGGCATGAATTACAAGACACAAATAGATAATATTATTTTCCTTGGTTACTCTGCTATGGTTTAAGAACATTTTTATTTTGATAAACTCTGATCTCTGTCTCTCTTTCTCTCTCTCTCCCTCCCTTATTTTGCTTCAGTCTCTTTATTTATTGAGCAAACTTTTTTTTGAGTGCCTACTCTGTGACAGGAATTGTTCCAGGCACTGGGACTTCAGTGATGAAGAAAACAGACAAGGCTGATGCTTTCACGTAGCTTGTACTCTATTGAGGGGATATGGAAAATAAGTAAATAAACAAATAAACAAATGCATTTTTAAGTTCTGATAAGTTTTAAGGAAAAAATGCTATAGATGACCACATAGTGGAGATGTGGGATTGGGGACAGCTTTCTTAGTCTGGGTGAAGAGCTTTTCTGGGGAGTAAAGTTTGAGTTGAGACCTGAATGATAAGTGGGATTAATGATGCAGAGATCAGTCTGTTCCAGACTCTGGGAGCAGCAAGTGCAAATGTCTTGTGGTAGGAGTGAATGTGTCTAGGAATCCTTTGAAGCCCAGTGTGACTGGAGCACATTGAGGTGGGGGGGAATTGATAAGAGGTGAGATCAGGAATATAGGAAACATATAAATCATTGCTTGGAAGCATTGGAGTGCTTTAAGTATGTGGGTAACATCAGCTGATTTACTTACTTGAAAACATTCCTCTAGTTATTGAAAAGCATGAGTAAGGAGAACAGTTAGGAGATTACTGACATAGTCCAGGTAGAAGATAATCATGGCTTTAGCTAATGTTGTTGAAATCCAAAATGGAGTTCAACACATTTTAGAAGTAGAACTGACAGCCCTTGCTGATGAATGGAACAAAGAAAGTATATTTTCTATATCATGGACCACAATTATTTAATATCATTTAATTTAATAAATAGAGACTAAAGGTCTAGTCTGTACTAAATGTTTCCCGTTTGAGTTGGTGTTCTAGGAGAAAAATGACACACTCCCCCCTGCCTAAAAAATTGCGGGACTTCAGACTTACTGACTTAATCTCAGAGTTATTGAATTTCAGGAGTAAACCTGAGAATCTGAATTTAAACTAGTTTGAGAGTCACTGGTGTAGCCAAAGATGCACCTGTTTTCCCAATGTAGAAGTGGAATGCAAAATTAGAAATTGCAACTCAGTTAGAAATGTCCTCCCAAGAGTGAGACAAGCCTAGAGGAGAGAGTAATTAGATTGAAGAATGAGTACTTATATTGAGACTAAATACTTGCAGAGACTGTACTTAGGTTGAAGGCCAAATACAGAGTGGAACAAAAAGAGCTCTATGCAAAGTAATTTGAGAAAGAGTTACTCATATAAAGAGGCAGATATTGGGAGAGAGCAGCCAGATTACACTTAAAAAGAAAATAGCATGTGTCACGTTTACAGAGCAAGAAAAATAAAGGAAAGGGAAAAGAAGGAATGTTAAGAAGAATTGAGAAAATTGTAGGCTGAATTTCTGAGTGGATTGTATGGTTCAGGAAATAATATAGTAATTGGGAATATAAATTTACTATTACTTTTGGTGACCAAAATTTGCTAAGCATGAGGAGATAATAGTTTAAGTAGTCATATCAAACTGAATGGCTCTTAATGATTATTTTTATAACTTGGGCAAGACTGATTGTAAGGCATAATGGAAAGGGTACTGATTCAGGAAAAGGATATTTGGGGGCTGGAAAAAATGGTTAGGTCTCAGTACCTTGTGCAGTTCTAAAATGAACAGTAAAATTGGGCTGGGTTCTGCTTATGTTTCTATATTAAACAGGAGTTCTGAAGGGGGACAGTGCTTTTGAAAGGAAACAATTTATTTGTTGGATTATTTGTTGGATTGCTGTAGGGTGGGTGGTTAAAGCTTGGACAGTGACAGACCCCTAGACAAAAAAAAATAAAAGACCAAAATTGAGAGGAGGAGTTTCTGCTTCTTGTAATTACAGAGTAACTTGTATTTGATTAATTTCCTACACACAATAATTATAAACACTCAGTTAAAATTTATTCTAAAAATGCTATTTGAAAGCATTGGAGAGCAACCTAAAGCAGGTTGTGATGGCTCTTATGAATCTAACATCCATATTGAAATGCAAAAAAAAGCAAAACCCAAAGCTTAAATAACCGAAATCATCATGAAAAATAGCAAAGAACTCAAATTATCTAAGATATAATATAAATCTACAGTAATCAAGACCCTGTTATACTGGCATGAAGATAAATATTTAGATTAGCGGTATAGATTTTAGTTTACAGAACATACTTGTACATAGTTTGAGCCAGCTAGGATCATGGAAAATGTGCAGAGCTCACAGCAACCAGGTTTTGAGAACTCAAAAAATGAATGCAGTTTCTATCAACCACCTTGTAGACTGAAGCAAGAAGCTCACTAATGAACCTCATAGAATACTTAACCTGCAGGTCCCCCAAATAGCCCACACATGTCCCCAGCACTCCAAGTACTGCTTCCTCCAGGAACCAGCAGCCTGCATGCACCCGTGTAGATAGGCAAGCCTCTGCAGATCACACATAAGCACATGTAGATAGCTGGGTTTATTCTTCTGGATTGGGAAAAGGCACATAACCCTGAACACTTTAGGGTGATGCCCTAAGAAAAATAAACAGGAGGCTCTCAGCATCTGGCCTGACTTATGGAATTGAGAGAAGGCATACAAACCTAAAACTTCCCCAGACAAAAGGAGTAGAGTGGGTACATCCATAAAAACATCTGTGAGATGCCTAGAATTTCTAGTTGGGCTGACTGGTAAAGGCCTTTTTCTTCTGGAGCCAGTCAAGGTTTGAGGAGGTAACAACTTCTTTATATGCAAAGAGAGCAACTTAAAACTTCAAGGAACATGAAAAATCAGGGAAGCATGCCAGCACCAAAAGAACACAATTTCCCAGCAACTGAGCTCAAATAAATGGAGATCTATGAATTGCCTGACAAAAAATTCAAAATAGTTTGTTTAAAGAAGCTCAGCAAACTACAAGAGAGCACAGATGGACAACTCAATGAAATCAGAAGGACAATACATGAACAAAACAAGAAGTTCAACAAAAAATAGAAATCATAAAAAAGAACAAAACAGAAATCCTGGAGCTAAAGAATACAATGAATTAAATAAAAAATTCAGTAGAGGGCTTCAACAACAGACTAAATCAAGCAGAAGAAAAGATCTATAAACTCAAGAACTCAAGGGTAGCTCATTTGAAATTATCCAGTCCCAGGAGAAAAAGAGCAAAAAGAATGCTTAAGAGTGAAGAAAGCCTATGTGATTCATTGGATACCAACAAGGCAAATAATTTACACATTATGGAAGTCTGAGAAGGTGAGGAGAAAGAGAAAGGGGCAGAAAGTTTATTTAAAGAAATCATGGCTGAAAACTTACCAAATTGTGGGAGGGATATAGACATGTAGGTTCACAAAGCTCAAGGTCCTTAAACAGAGTCAACCTGAAGAAGGTTACACTGAGACACATTATAATCAAATTCTCAAAAGTCAAAGACAAAGAGAGAATTTTGGGAACAACAAGAGAAAGACAATTTCACATAGAAGGAAGCACTCATAAGGCTGTCAGTCGGATTTCTCAGCAGAAGTTTTGTAGTCGGGGAGAGAGCGGGATGGTGTATTCAAAGTGCTGAAAGAAGAAAAAAAAAACCCTGCTAACCAAGAATACTATACAAGGCAAAGTTGTCCTTCACAAATGAAGGAGAGACAAAGACTTTCACAGAAAAACAAAAGCTAAGAGAGTTCATCACCACTTGACTTGCTTTACAAGAAATGCTAAAGAGAGTTCTTTAAGTTGAAACAAAAGGACACTATTGAGTAAGATGAAAACACATGAAAGTGTAAAACTCACTGGTAAAGTTATATCAAAATTTTGAATACTCTAATGGTGGTATGTAAATCACTGTAAACTCTACTATAAAATAAAAAGAGGGAAGTATGAAAAATAACTATAGCTACTATAGAATACTATACTATTTGTTGATAGAAACAAAATATAGAAAGATGTAAACTTTGACATTAATAACATAAAATGTGTTGGTAGGTAAATGTATAATTTTTCAATGAGGAAAAGTAAAATGTTAAATTTTGATGCAACTGAAGTTAAGTAATTACCAGCTTAAAATAGACTGCTATAACTATAAGAAGTTTTATGCAAGCCTCATGGCAACCACAAAAAAATAACTTTTAATAGTTACACAAAAGATTGGGAGAAAGGAATCAAAGCATACCTATACAAAAAATCATTAAATCACAAAGGAAGAAAACAGAAAGGAATAAAAGTATAAAGGAACCACAAAACAGAAAAACAATGAACAAAATTGCAAGAGTAAATCCCTACATATCAATAATTACTTTAAAATTAAATGGATTAAATTCTCCAGTCAAAGTTATAATGGATTAAATTCTCCAGTCAAAGTTATAATGGATTAAAACAAAGAAGATCCAATATATACTGCCTACAAGAGATTCACTTTAGTTTTAAGGACACACATAGGCTGAAAGTGAGGGGATGGAAAAAGATACTCCATGCACATAACCAAAAGAGAGCAGGAATGGCTGTACTTACACCAGACAAAATAAACTTTAAGTCACAAACAGTCACATGAGACAAAAAAGTCATTATGTAATCCAAAAGGAGACAATTCATTAAGAGGATATAACAATTATAAATATACATGTACTCAACATCATAGTACCTAAATATATTAAACAAATATTGATAGAACTGAAGGGAGAAATAGACAGCAATACAATAATAGTAGGGTACTTTAAAACCTCACTTTCTATAATGGATATCTCATCATGACAGAAAATCAGTAAGGAAACAGTGGAATCAGGTAACACTACAGATGAAACGAATCTAACTGACACACACAGAACATTCCATTTGACAGTAAAACCAGTACACATTCTTCTCAAGTACTCATGGAGCATTCTCCAGGATAGATCATATGTTGACCACAAAACAAGTCTTAACAAATTTAAGAAGACTGAAATCATACCAAGTATTTTTTCTCACCACAATGGTATGAAACTAGAAACCAATAACAGAAAGAAAATTGGAAAATTCATAAGTATGTGAAAATTAAATAATATACTCCTAAGCAACCAAAGGGTCCAAGAAATATCAAAATGGAAATCAAAAAAATATTTGAGACAAATGAAAATGGAAATACAACATGCCAAATCTTATGGGATGCAGCACAAACACTTCTAAGAGGGAAGTTTATGGTGATAAATGCCTCCATTAGGAAAAAAAGAAAGCTCTCAAATAAACAACCTATTTACACCTCAAGTAACAATGACAACAAAAAAGAACAAACTAGACTCAAAGTTAGCAAAATAAATGAAATAATAAAGATTGGAGTAGAATAAGTAAAATGGAGACTAAGAAAGCAATAGAAAAGATCAACAGAACGAAGAGTTAGTGTTTTAAAAAGATAAACTACATTGACAAACCTGTAGCTAGACTAAGAAAAAAAGACTCAAATAAATAAAATTATAAACAAAAGCAGAGACTTACAGCTGATGCCACAGAAATACAAAGGATCATAAGTGACTATTGTCAGTAATTATATGTCAACAAACTGGATAACCTAGAAAAAGACAAATTTCTAGAAAGATACAACCTACAAAAACTGAATCATGAAGAAACAGAAACTCTCAATAGACCAATAACAAATAAGGAGATTGAAGCAGTAATAAAAACTTCCCATAAAGAAAAGTCCAGGAACAGATGGCTTCACTGGTGAATTTCATCCATTTAAAGAAGAATTAATACCAAACTTTCTCATACTCTTCCAAAATATTGAAGAGAAGGGAACATTTGGTATCAGCATACCCTGATACCAAAGCCAGAGAAGAGTACTATAAGAAAAGAAAATTGTACGCCAATACGCCAGATGAACATAGATGCAAATATCCCCAACAAAATACTAGCAATCCAAATTTAACAGCATGTTAAAAGGACCATACACCATGATCAAGTGGGATTTATCCCTGAAATGCAAGAACAGTTCCCATAGGCAAGTCAATCAATGTGATATACTACACTGGATAAAAATCATACAATTATCACAATAGATGCAGAAAAAACATCTGACAAAATATAACATCCCTTCATTACAAAAAATTCTAAATAAATTATGTATCAAAAGAATGTACCTCAACATAGTAAAGGCCATATGACAAGCCAATAACTAACATACTCAGTGGTGAGACACTAAAAGTTTTCCTGTAAGATCAGGAATAGGCAAGGATGTCTGCTTTCACCATTTCTATTCAACATAGTACTAGAAGTCTTAGCCAGAACAATTAGGCAAAAAAGAGAAATAAAAGATATCCAGATCAGAAAGGAAGAAGTAAAATTGTCTCTTTTTGCAAATGTCATGATAATATGTATAGAAAACTCTGTAGACTCCACCAAAAAACTATTAGAACTAATAAACAAATTCAGTAAAGTTGCAGGAGTAAAATCAACATACAAAACTTGCTATGTTTCTAAACACTAACAATCAACTATTTGAAAAAGAAATTAAGAAAGTAACCCCATTTACAATAGCATTAAAATCAGTGAAATACTTATGAAAAAATTTAACTAAAGAGTTGAAATATGAGAAGGAGCGTCAAGATGGCAGAAGAGTAAGACATGGAGATCACCTTCCTCCACACAAATACATCAGAAATACATCTACATGTGGAATAACTCCAACAGAACGCCTACTGAACGCTGGCAGAAGACCTCAGACCTCCCAAAAGGCAAGAAGAGCTGTGAAGGAGGAAAGGTTTCCACACACTAGAAGCCCCTTCGTGGGCAGAGACTGCGGGTGGCGGAGGGGGGAAGCTTCGGAGCCACGGAGGAGAGAGCTGCAACAGGGTGTGGAGGGCAAAGCGGAGAGATTCCCGCACAGAGGATTGGTGCCGACCAGCACTCACCAGCCCGAGAGGCTTGTCTGCTCATCCCCCAGGGCGGCCGGGGGCTGGGAGCTGAGGCTCGGGCCTCGGAGGTGGGATCCCAGGGAGAGGACTGGGGTTGGCAGCGTGAACACAGCCTGAAGGGGGCTAGTGCACCACGGCTAGCCGGGAGGTAGTCCTGGGAGAAGTCTGGAGCTGCCGAAGAGGCAAGAGATTTTTTCTTGCCTCTTTGTTTCCTGGTGAGCGAGGAGAGGGGATTAGGAGCACCGCCTAAATGAGCTCCAGAGACAGGTGCGAGCCCCGGCTTATCAGCGCGGACCCCAGGATGGGCATGAGATGCTAAGACCGCTGCTGCCGCCACCAAGGAGCCTGTGTGCAAGCACAGGTCACTATCCACACCTCCCCTGCCGGGAGCCTGTGCAGCCCGCCACTGCCAGGGTCCCAGGATCCAGGGACAACATCCCCTGGAGAACGCACGGCATGCATCAGGCTGGTGCAACATCACGCCGGCCTCTGCCGCTGCAGGCTCGCCCCACATCCATACCCCTCCCTTCCCCCGGCCAGAGTGAGCCAGAGCCCCAGAATCAGCTGCTCCTTTGACCCCGTCCTCTCTGAGCGAAGAACAGACACTCTCAGGCGACCTACACGCAGAGGCATGTCCAAATCCAAAGCTGAACCCCAGTAGCTGTGTGAACAAAGAAGAGAAAGGGAAATCCCTCCCAGCAGCCTCTGGAGCAGCGGATTAAATCTCCACAGTCAACTTGATGTACCCTGCATCTGTGGAATACCTGAATAGACAACGAATCATCCCAAATTGAGAAGCTGGACTTTGGGAGCAACGATATATATATTATTTTACCTTTTTATCTTTTTGTGAGTGTGTATGTGTATGCTTCTGTGTTTGATTTTGTCTGTCAGCTTTGCCTTTACTATTTGTCCTAGGGTTCTCTCTGTCCGTTTTTGTTTTTTGTTTTAGTATACTTTTTAGCACGTTATAATTGGTGGATTTGATTTTTTGATTTTTTGGTTTGGTTGCTCTCTTCTTTCCTTCTTTTTTTTTATTACTCAAAAAAATTTTTTTAATAATTATTTTTTCTTTTAATAACTTTATTTTATTTTATCTTCTTGTTTCTTTCTTTCTTTTTTTCTCCCTTTTATTCTGAGCCGTGTGGATGAAAGGCTCTTGGTGCTCCAGCCAGGTGTCAGGGAAGTGCCTCAGAGGTGGGAGAGCTATGCTCAGCACAGTGGTCCACAAGAGACCTCCCAGCTTAACGTAATATCAAATGGCGAAAATCTCCTAGAGATCTCCATCTCAACGCCAAGACCCAGCTCCTCTCAATGACCAGCAAGCTAAAGTGCTGGACACCCTATGCCAAACAACTAGCAAAACAGGAACACAGCCCCATCAATTAGCAGAGAGGCTGCCTAAAATCATAATATGGCCACAGACACCCCAAAACACAACAACAGACGTGGACCTGCCCACCAGAAAAACAAGATCCAGCTTTATCTACCAGAACACAGGAACTAGTCCCCTCCACCAGGAAACCTACACAACCCACTGAAACAACCATAGCAACTGGGGACAGACACCAAAAACAATGGGAACTATGAACCTGCAGCCTGTGAAAAGGAGGCCGCAAACACAGTAAGTTAAACAAAATGAGAAGACAGAGAAACACACAGCACATGAAGGAGCAAGGCAAAAAACCACCAGACCTAACAAATGAGGAAATAGGCAGTCTACCTGAAAAAGAATTCAGAATAATGATAGTAAAGATGATCCAAAATCTTGAAATAGAATAGAGAAAATACAACAAACGTTTAACAAGGACCTAGAAGAAGTAAAGAGCAAACACAGAGTGATGAACAACACATTAAATGAAATAAAAAATTCCCTATAAGGGATGAATAGCAGAATAACTGAGGCAGAAGAACGGATAAGTGACCTGGAAGATAAAATAGTGGAAATAACTACTGCAGAGCAGAATAAAGGAAAAAGAATGAAAAGAATTGAGGACAGTCTCAGAGACCTGTGGGACAACATTAAACACACCAACATTCGAATTATAGGGGCCCCAGAATAAGAAGAGAAAAAGAAAGGGACTGAGAAAACATTTGAAGAGATTATAGTTGAAAACTTCCTTAATATGGTAAGGAAATAGTTATTCAAGTCCATGAAACACAGAGAGTCCCATACAGAATAAATCCAAGGAGAAACACGCCAAGACACATATTAATCAAACTATGAAAAATTAAATACAAAGAACAAATATTAAAAGCAACGAGGGAAAAATAACAAACAAGGGAATCCCCATAAGGTTAAGAGCTGATCTTTCAGCAGAAACTCTCCAAGCCAGAAGGGAGTGACAGGACATATTTAAAGTGATGAAGGAGAAAAACCTACAACCAACATTACTCTACCCAGCAAGGATCTCATTCATATTTGATGGAGAAATTAAACCCTTTACAGACAAGCAAAAGCTAAGAGAATTCAGCAGCACCAAACCAGCTTTATGACAAATGCTAAAGGAACTTCTCTAGGCAGGAAACACAAGAGAAGGAAAAGACCTACAATAACAAACCCCCCCAAAATTAAGAATATGGTAATAGGAACATACATATCCATAATTACCTTAAATGTAAATGGATTAAATGCTCCAACCAAAACACATAGACTGGCTAAATGGATACAAAAACAAGACCCGTATATATGCTGTGTACAAGAGATGCACTTCAGACCTAGGGACACATACAGACTGAAAGAGAGGGGATGGAAAAAGATATTCCATGCAAATGGAAATCAAAAGAAAGCTGGATTAGCAATTTTCATATCAGACAAAATAGACTTTAAAACAAAGACTATTGCAAGAGACAAAGAAGGACACTACGTAATGATCAAGGGATCAATCCAAGAAGAATATATAACAATTGTAAATATTTATGCACCCAACACAGGAGCAACTCAATACATAAGGCAAATGCTAAGAGCCATAAAGGGGGAAATCGACAGTAACACAATCATAGTAGGGGACTTTAACACCTCACTTTCACCAAAGGACAGATCATCCAAAATGAAAATAAATAAAGAAACACAAGCTTTAAATGATACATTAAACAAGATGCACTTAATTGATATTTATAGGACACTCCATCCAAGAACAACAGAATGCACATTCTTCTCAACTGCTCATGGAACAATCTCCGGGATAGATCATATCTTGGGTCACAAGTAAAGCCTTGGTAAATTTAAGAAAATTGAAATTGTATCAAATATCTTTTCCGACCACAATGCTATGAGACTAGATATCAATTACCGTAAAAAATCTGTAAAAAATACAAACACATGGAGGCTAAACAATACATTACTTAATAACCAAGAGATCACTGAAGAAACCAAGAGGAAATCAAAACTTATCTAGAAACAAATGACAATGAAAACACGATGACCCAAAATCGATGGTATGCAGTGAAAGCAGTTCTAAGAGGGAAGTTTATAGCAATACAATCCTACCTTAAGAAACAGAAAACATCTCGAATAAACAACCTAACTTTGCACCTAAAGCAATTAGAGAAAGAAGAACAAAAAACCCCCCAAATTTAGCAGAAGGAAAGAAATCATTAAGATCAGACCAGAAATAAATGAAAAAGAAATGAAGGAAACGATAGCAAAGATCAATAAAACTAAAAGATGGTTCTTTGAGAAGATAAACAA
>NC_041229.1:50735955-50736678 GCF_002837175.3 Physeter macrocephalus
CAGGAAGAAATAGAAAATATGAACAGACCAATCACAAGCACTGAAATTGAAACTGTGATTAAAAATCTTCCAACAAACAAAAGCCCAGGACCAGATGGCTTCACAGGCGAATTTTATCAAACATTTAGAGAAGAGCTAATACCTATCCTTCTCAAACTCTTCTAAAAGATAGCAGAAGGAGGAACACTCCCAAACTCCTTCTACGAGGCCACCATCACCCTGATACCCAAACCAGACAAAGACGTCACAAAGAAAGAAAACTACAGGCCAATATCACTGATGAACATAGATGCAAAAATCCTCAACAAAATACTAGCAAACGGAATCCGACAGCACATTAAAAGGATCATACACCATGATCAAGTGGGGTTTATTCCAGGAATGCAAGGATTCTTCAATATACGCAAATCAATCAACGTGATACACCATATCAACAAACTGAAGGAGAAAAACCATATGATCATCTCAATAGATGCAGAGAAAGCTTTTGACAAAATTCAACACCCATGTATGATAAAAACCCTGCAGAAAGTAGGCATAGAGGGAACTTTCCTCAACATAATAAAGGCCATATATGACAAAAACACAGCCAGCATTGTTCTCAATGGTGAAAAACTGAAACCATTTCCACTAAGATCAGGAACAAGACAAGGTTGCCCACTCTCACCACTCTTATTCAACATAGTTTTGGAAGTTCTAGCCACAGCAAACAGAGAAAAAAAA
>NC_041229.1:50737128-50750459 GCF_002837175.3 Physeter macrocephalus
AAATGGGTTAGAGACCTAAATGTAAGGCCAGACACTATCAAACTCTTAGAGGAAAACATAGGTAGAACACTGTATGACATAAATCACAGCAAGATCCTTTTTGACCCACCTCCTAGAGAAATGGAAATAAAAACAAAAATAAACAAATGGGACCTAATGAAACTGAAAAGCTTTTGCACAGCCATTGAAACCATAAACAAGACCAAAAGTCAACCCTCAGAATGGGAGAATATATTTGCAAATGAAGCAACTGACAAAGGATTAATCTCCAAAATTTACAAGCAGGTCATGCAGCTCAATAACAAAAACACAACCCAATCCAGAAATGGGCAGAAGACCTAAACAGACATTTCTCAAAAGAAGATATACTGATTGCCAAGAAACACATGAAAGAATGCTCAACATCATTAATAATTAGAGAAATGCAAATCAAAACTACAATGAGATATCGTCTCACACCGTTCAGAATGGCCATCATCAAAAAATCTAGAAACAATAAATGCTGGAGAGGGTGTGGAGAAAAGGGAACCCTCTTGCACTGCTGGTGGGAATGTAAATTGATACAGCCACTATGGAGAACAGTATGGAGGTTCCTTAAAAAACTACAAATAGAACTACCATACGACCCCGCAATCCCACTACTGGGCATATACCCTGAGAAAACCATAATTCAAAAAGAGTCATGTACCAAAATGTTCATTGCAGCTCTATTTACAATAGCCAGGACATGGAAGCAACCTAACTGTCCATCAACAGATGAATGGATAAAGAAGATGTGGCACATATATACAATGGAATATTACTCAGCCATAAAAAGAAATGAAACTGAGTTATTTGTAATGAGGTGGATAGAACTGGAGTCTGGCATACAGAGTGAAGTAAGTCAGAAGGAGAAAAACAAATACCGTATGCTAACACATATATATGGAATCTAAGAAAAAAAAATGTCATGAAGAGATTAGTGGTAGGACGGGAATAAAACACAGACCTACTAGAGCATGGCCTTGAGGATATGGGGAGGGGGAAGGGTAAGCTGGGACGAAGTGAGAGAGTGGCATGGACATATATACACTTCCAAACGTAGGGTGGATAGCTAGTGGGAAGCAGCCGCATGGCACAGGGAGATCAGCTAGGTGTTTTGTGACCACCTAGATGGGTGAGATAGGGAGGGTGGGAGGGAGGGAGATGCAAGAGGGAAGAGATATGGGAACATATGTATATGTATAACTGATTCACTTTGTTGTGAAGCAGAAACTAACACACCATTGTTAAGCAATTATACTCCAATAAAGTTGTTAAAAAAATTATGGACTATGAGTAACTTTATATCTGCAGTCAAGAAAAAGAAATCAGGGAATAATCTCCCCAGCTAAATCAGGAAATGTGTGAACATCTCCTCCAGGAATGATGTTCTGACATTTTTATAGCATGGTCCTTAACATGATCCTTAAAACTAGTTGGAATGGATGAGTCACAAAATATATTAGTTTAGATTAAATGATGGTAGATCACCACTTCAGTTCATGTCATGTCATCCAGGAAGCAAGCACGTTTGTGCCTCAAAAATCTTATGAGTCTTCTCATGTACATGGCACCTAATAGGTACAGCACTCACTTGTGAGTTTTTGAGTACCTATGGAAAGGAATTGCTGTAAATCAATTACAGATGCAGGTAAATATGTCAGATATAGGCAGCTCCAGTTTTTGAACTGCCTTTTTTTTTTTTAATCTTGGAAAAGGCAGCTGTCATTGTCTTAGTGTTTGTATCTGTAAAATTAATGGTGATATGAGGGGGTTAGATCAGTATCTCTTAACATTTTTATTACTTTTCCAACCCCATATTTTGAAAGAATACTCCTGTAAGATGAAATATATTAATTCGTAATTATTTACATTTATATCAGCCATAGCATAAATTTTTACATATTGCCACTGTAAGTTTTTTTAATTTTTAAAATTTATTTATCTATCTGTCTATCTATCTTGGCTGCATTGGGTCTTTGTTACTGCGCTCGGGCTTTCTCTAGTTGCAGTGAGCAGGGACTACTGTTCATTGTGGTGCGTGGGCTTCCCATTTCAGTGGCTTCTCTTGTTGCGGAGCACGGGCTCTAGGCGTGCGGGCTTCAGTAGTTGTGGCACATGGGCTTAGTTGCTCTGCGGCATGTGAGATCTTCTAGGACCAAGGATCGAACCTGTGTCCCCTGCACTGGCAGGCGGATTCTTAACCACTGCACCACAAGGGAAGTCCTGCCACTGTAAGTTAATATAAATTTACCTTGATTTTTTTTTAATTTATGGACTTTAGATGAAGTAAATATACTACTTTCATGATTTCTTTTGAAAATTTGAAAATCACTTCCAGAATACTAGTACTAACAAAGGATCACTAGAAATATGGGACTACAACACTGGAAACCAATGGACTAATTTGTATCTTAAATATTTCAAATTTTAAGAATTTATGAATCTTGTGTCCTTACTATGAGTGAAAATGTTCAGAATGCAAAAATTTGGTTGAAGAGAGCTATGAATCTTATGTGTCATTACAAGTCTCCATAGTCATTGTACAAAAACAATGTAAATGTTTTAATATACTGGTATTTAGATAGATAGCAGTGTATACCCTTTTAGTATTATAGATTTTAGAGATGAATGTAAAGTTTATAACTCAGGAGAATGATTTTGCTGGTATTACATTTTCCAAAGTAAAATTTGTATAATTATTTAGCCAAATGCAGTGTATGTTTAGCAATTTAGAAACATGTTGAAGTAGGCAAGAGGAAATGAGTGACTTGGCTGGCTTTCAGTATAGCAAAAGAAATAGAAAGGGCAATGTATGTAAGGTTTGATTTTGGTTTAACTAGGTTATGTTGAAAAACTGTCATTCAGTCAACTACTTCATGCAGGTAGATGCAATTTTCAGCCATATTACAAGGGTCCCTGGTGCATTTTTTACCTAATCTGCCATAGATTGAACTTCAACAACTTGCTGACTAACTGAACACCAGATATTAAAAAAAATACCTTTTGAGTTTTTCTCAGGCATGTTTTCTATGGTGACTTAGAAAAAAAGTATGTTGTACCCCCAGAGACATACAGAGTACAAAATAGTCTATCAAGAAAATATAATATATATAAAAAGTTCAGGATCAGAAAGAGGACATGGGTTTCAATGACATGTTGTCACACACTAGTTGTATGAACTTGGGGAAATTATCACTCTTTCTCAGCCTCATATTCTTCAGAAAAAAATGGAGGGGGTAATAAAATGGGCACTCTCTTAATGGACCTCTGCCTAAGTAACTTATTCAGTTAACCAGCTATCTCCATTTCCTCTGTAAAACACACTAATTGATGACCAAACCCTCTCAACTCATGGTGCTAGTTCACCACTTTCTAGCATGTCCATACATGTATTTGCTGCAAGAAAAGGGAGGTAAGGGGATAAATTAGGAGTATAGGATTAACAGATACATATTACTATATATAAAATAGGTAAACAAAAAGGATTCACTATATAGCACAGGAAACTATATTCAACATCTTGTAATGAGCTATAATGGAAAATAATCTGAAAAATATATATATATCTGAATCTCTTTGCTGTACTCCTGAAACTAATATAATACTGTAAATCAACTATACTTCAATAGTAAAAAAAAATTAAAATCACGGGAACATCAAAGAGCAGATGGAATCAGGAAGAGAGTTTACTATAGGATAACTTCAGCATCAGTTAAGAACTATGAGTTTGTGGCTTTTTTCCCCCCCGAGTAATGCACAGTCTCTTGGTAATGGCAGCAGAAAACCACAGCCCAATCAGCTTGAGGGGACAAGGGCAGAGATCAGGGCTGGATGAGGCCCTAGAAATTAGATAAATATAGAAGGAAGGGAAAAAAACCCATATCTGTGTTGCCCGATATCATAGCTGCAATAATAGTGGCTAAACTAAAAGGTTAGCCCAGCCTGTTCTATTTTTTCATAAATTCCGTTTCATTTGTCTGTGATTATTCAGCATATAGTCTCATATGTAAGATTTCTTCTTCAGTTCTAGAGAGATGATTACAGAGACCATTTAATTGCAGTAATCGTAATGTCTTCATTAAAATGTTGTTATATTCTAGTCAAATATTCCTGTTTTTTCTAGTTATTAATGTTTTTAGGCTGTCAAGTTCCCATGGGATCTGTGGAAAACATTTAATGAAGATGTAACTGTTCCAGAATATGTTAATTTTTACTTTCTTAAGTGTTTATTAGGGTAGATCTGTTAAATCCCTCCCACCTTTTTTTTTTCTGAAGTGTTAAATTGTTTTGTTTTCATTATCTTGCAGGAAGTGTCATTTTTTGGTAAACAACTTAAAATTTTATCTGAGCGGGCTTCCCTGGTGGCGCAGTGGCTGAGAGTCCGCATGCCAATGCACATATTGAAGCTCTGAGAAGAACCCTACTAAGAAATTTGGTCAATTTTTTCAATACATAATTTAAAGACATAAAAAATATCATTAAAAAATGTCCTCAGATAAGTAAAGAGAAAAGTTACAAAACTCATTGTGTGTGAGAATGTGATGGCAGAATAGAAAATCATTTTGTATCCTTTCTAGACAATAATTTTGTTCATAGCAATTGAGTCTAATAAAATGATCAGAAATGCAGCCAAACTTTTAAATAATGACTTTATTTTTAATAAAAATGAAGAAATATAAGTTTCCAAAAAGAAAAAGTACTACATAGAGTAAAACTACATGATATAAATACTCTGCAGCTATTAAAATATTTTGTTCAAGAATGCTATAGTGTTGCTTGAAAGGTATAAAAATGAATAGTATAAACTAATTTAACCAAGTCAGTGTTGGGGAGTAGGGTATTCTAGTTTAGAGGAAACAACATGATTCTTAGATTTCATACTTGCATATAAAACAGAAATTTTAGAACTATAGGGCCAAGGAAGGAAGAGTTAGAACTAGAACCTATGGATAGATGCCACATAGATCAAAATTTTGCTCTGTATCAGAAAGAATTTGAAGATAGATTATACTATTGTATAGCTTGAGCTATCATTTACCAAGCACACAATATATGTCAGGCTATTCTAAACTCTTCACACATATTAACATTTTTAATCCTCACAACAGTCCTCTGAGTTAGTATACTCATTATTTCTGCTTCACAGATGAGAAAACTAAGCATAGAAAGGTTTCCAAGGTCACATAGCTTTCAGGTGGTTGAAACAGTGTTTGAACTCAGATAATATATGGCTTCAAACCTGTTCCCTTAGCACTTGTAATAGTTGTCCTATGAGGGAGAGAGTTGCTCATCCCCAAGAATATGCAAGCAGAAATTGAAAACCCCCTTGCTAGGCATGTTGTAGAAGGGAACACAAGCATGTATAAGGGAAAGTTAGACTCCAAGCCTAAATTTCTGATTCTATAAAATTCCTAAAGTACTAACTTTTGGGGGAAAAATAAAACAAGTTTAATGATTCTGCATGCTGTTAAACGTCATGGGCTAGAGCCTTCACTTCTTAGGGATCCTTCATGATGCTTCAGATAGACCTAGATATGGCATAAGTCAACAATACACACTTGCCAAATTGAGTAAGTTTCAGTTCTTTTGTATGTATCTCATTAAGAAAATTGAGAACCAAGCAGTTGATATTCCACTAAATTCCCTCTGCTGCCAAGCTTATCTTGCTTCCACAGCAATTCTTATCTCTTTTTCTCCAGTTAGATGAGCTCTTTCTCTCTCTCTCTGCACCTATTCAAGGCTAACCTTCTGTATTTTAGTCACTTTCCTCATTCACCTATATCTATAACCACATCTTATATCGCCTCTTTCCCGTGAACTAACCCCTCCCTCCTTCCCTCCCTCCCTCCCTCCATCGTCTTCTCTTACCTCCCCTCATCTCCTTTCTCTTTCTCTCATTTTCCGTTCTCCCTTCCCTTACCCCCCCTTTTTCACAAAATGAAATATTCATACAATGAAATATTTTTTGACCATAAAAGAGAATGAAGTACTGATACATGAAACAACATGGATGGACCTTGAAAACATTATTGAATGTGAAAAATTCAGCTTCAAAGATCACATATTGTAGGATTTCATTCATTAGAAGTATCCAGGCCAGGCATATCTAGACAGATGTTAGATTAGTGAATGCTTATGGCTTGGATGGGGTGGGGAAAGTGATGGTTTGGGCAGGCAATGAGGAGTGATTGTTAATGAGTATGGAGTTTCTTTTGGGATAATAAAAGTGTTTCAAAATTAGCGATGATGGTTGCAAAACTAGTGAACATACTGAAAAACATTGAATTGTACACTTTAAAACAGTGGATTTTATAATATATGAATTATATCTCAATAAAGCTGTTATTTCAATAAAAGCTTTATTGAGATTTAAAAAAAACTATATATTTGTTTACACATACACATATATGTGTGCATATATATATACATACACTGATTTATTGATACATTTATTACTTAATTTATTTTGTAAACCAGTTTCTTCAGGGATCATGTAGAGCATGATCACATATCTTCTTCATAGATTGTTAATAATAAACAAATTTTCCCAATAAAGTTAGGTTACAGCTGTTGTTATTCATTTTTGTCATAAACTTGTCAGAATTTACAAACTAAATAAGTTCGATCATTTAAGGTCTCCCATTTTTTTATGCATCTTTATGTCAAGAATAGTCTTTCTAAGCATTTTCTAAAGCTCTGAGGGAGATTGAATACTCTTTTGTGCCAGAAATACCTACCTTCTAATTCTGGATCTGACACTAGAAGTGGGTGTGGCCTTCAACTTTTCTGAATTTTAGTTTATTCAGATATAAAATGAGTATAAAGTATTTTTTGTAGAAATTATATATTTATACAAAGTACTCTTCTTGGTCCTTTATTTAAGTTTTCTGAGCTTCAGTTTGATAATCTATATCCTAAGGCTGATCTACCTCACTGTTTATGTAATTTAAATGAGATATTGCAATTAAATGTCTTAGTGCAGAGCTTGGCACAGTAAGTGGCATCTGTACAAATTATTCTTGTTGTTGTTTTTGTTGTTGTTGTCACAACACGGTTTATCTATTACACATATCCCTCTTACCCTATCTTTGTTTCCTTGTCTTTCTGCCTTCAACTGTTTTTTCCACTTAGCACCTAGTACATACTCAGCTTTATCTTTTAGAAATTGTGGCTGAAAGAACTAAACTGTATGATGTTCCTCTATAGATAAACACTGGTAAGTCTGTGTATAAAGTTCTTACTGTGTTAAATTCTGTGACATATGGAGTTGTGTTTGTCTTCCTGCAAAAGCCCTATTTTGTTATTGGGGGATAAGATATGTATGACTATGGGTATAATACAAGTTGGAAAGAGATCAGTACCATGCAGAGGTTAAAAAATTAAAGAGAGGGATTTCTCTGTAGATGAAGTGTAGGGATAGACATTTTGGATCAGAGAAATTTGTAAAGGAGGAAAGATATGGAAAGCAGAAAAATGGCCATCTAAAGATGTCCATGTCCTAATCTTTCTAACATATAAAAATGTTAGTTTGAATGATAAAAAGGAATTTAGGTGACAGATGGAATTATGGTTGCTAATCAGCTGATCTTAAAAAAATTATCCTGGATTATCAAATGGGCCCAATGTAATCATAAGGGTCCTTAAAAGTGGAAAAGAGAGGCAGAAGAGGAGAATTAGCCAGAGGAAGATGTGACTATAGAAGTAGGTACAGAAAGGCACAGTGTTGCCAGGTTTGAAGATTGCGGTGGGCCATGTTCCAGGCAAATGGGTGGCCTCTAGAAGCTGGGAAGAGCATGGAAACAGGTTTCCCCTAGGCCTCCAGAAAGATACACAGCCCTGCCAGCTTTTTGATTTGAGTCCAGTGAGACCCATGTCGTACTTCTAACATTCAGAATTGTAAGATATTTTTTTTCTTAAGCCACTAAGTTTTTGTTATTTTGTTATGCAATAGAAAACCAATACAAAAGCATATGATGGCATAGTTTCTATTTGTGGAAGTTTGTCTTTTTGATATGAAGATCACTGACTCATTCGTAAATCCATTCATTGAACAGATAGTTGTTGAGTGATTTTCCAGGCACAATTTCAGAAGCTGAGGTATAGCTGTAAGTCAGACAAGATTCCTCCCCTCTGAGAGCTCATAGATTAGTGGGAGACACACAGTAAACATGTAAACATTTAAATCAGAAAATTAAAAATCACGACAAATACATTATTCATTCCATGAACGCTTATTGAGCACCTAATGTGTGCAGACCTTGTGCTAGCCTTAGGGTATAAGTGATAATCATTAAAAGCTGCAAAAGAAATTTCTTCAAAGCAGAGGCCATGGATTCTCACCATCTAGTTTCCATTCCTATCTTCTTTTATTAGCTTATGACCCTGGGCAAATTACTTAATCTCTGTGAGTCTCAGGTTCCTAATCTGAAAAAGAGAGATAATAGAAGTTGCTAAATCATAGGGCTGTTATGAGGATTAAATGAGTTTTAATATTTGGAAAGCACTTGGTGTAGTGCCTGGCTCATTGTACATAAAGTGTACTTCTTTGATAAATTAAAGAAAATAATGATAAAATCAGCTTGTCTGCAGAGAATTCACAGTCTGGGGTGGAGAGATGAACAAATATACAAAAAACTATATATAGTATGAAAAATATTAGATCCTGACATTCATGTAAGTTGGATTCTAGAGTGCCAGGGACCATGAAAAGTATGTTTTTCCAGAAACATGGAAACTTCATGCCTTTATTCTTGGAAAAATAGCTTTCTTTTCTTCAACTGATTCAAACCACTCTGAGGAAGGAGCTGACTTGGCATCTCCTAAGCAGTAGAGGAGGATGAGGTCATGACACAGTTCTTCGTCATCCTCCACGTGGTCCAGTGTATAAGAAATGGGAAAAAGACAATTCATTTTTCATAGCTCCTTCATGTACTCTTTGTGTGGGCTGGATTGGCTAATACGTTATTTCAGTCCATTTCCAGCTTTTCTCTAAGATCAGTATTTCAAACTAGCAATAGATTATGGATGTGCGTACAGGTCTGCACACCCTTATGCATGCATGTGTGCACCTCTGTGTGAATGTGTGTGTGTGTGTGTGTGTGTGTTGGGTTGTGATATTGTGCTCCACTTCTAACTTCTATACTTCTGATATAACAGTGAAAAACAGGAGAGACAGGTCTACAGAACTCCAAAAACAGCAGGTGATTGATAGCAAAGCAAATCCTATTCATTTATAAAGGATGAAACTACATGACAGACAGAAAAAAAAGCTGGTGGAAGAGGAGGAAGAGAAAACTGTACCCAAGTGATGGGCCCTGGAGATGCCCAGTAGCTGAATAAGAATCTTCCACGCCTGCTGAATATTTTTCTTCTTTTGAAAAAGAAAAACAAAAATGCCATTCAAGTTACAAATGTAAGATGGCCAGGAGCATCACTTCCTTAGACACCACCTCAGCAAAACAACATCTTTCCACTTAACTACCTTTCTGTCTGTCTACCCCATGGAGGGTATGTAAAGTGCCACTGCAGTCAGGGGAGTGAACAAGAGGTAATTATAACCATGGGAACCCAGTGAATCCATTAGATTGTCCTTCTGGGACTGCAGTCGAAAGTAAAAGGAGAAGAAAGATTGAGGAGCAGATAATTCTGGAGGGATCAGAAAAAAATAACCTGGTAGAATTGTGAATGAGCATTTGAATTCTTAGTATCAATAGCTTGGGGGTTCATCCAGACCCCTAGTGTGGTCCAGTGCCCAGCCTGCATTGAAGAGTAAGGTGAGGCTGTCATCAGTATCATGCATTCATGATCGTTTCTTACTCCCCATTTCATTCATCTTCTCCAGACATATCTACCTCTCTGTGTGACATGCTGTCACACCTTCACGTGTTTTTCTCACCTGGAATATCTTTCACCCTTCTTTTCTGGACTTGCACACACAGCTATCCATTCACTGTCCTTGCAACTCACTCAATCTTTCATTCATCCAGTGATGTAACTGAATATCTGTCATAACTCACTCTATCATTTGGTCAGGGCTTACTATGTGCCAGGTGCAGGAATCATGCCTTGGTACGCCATACGTGCTTTATTCTTGAAAAAGCATTATACGATACACATTTTTATCCCAATTATCTACTAAGATCGCATGATTAGAAAGTGCCGTAGAAGAACTTGGACGTTGTTGAACTCCAAAGCCTATGGCTTAGAGCCTTAACCACTGGGCTCTCAGGCCAGTAGTGCTGGGAATTGGTGCTGGGAATCCTGAGCTCAAAACAGCCGGTTCCTCCCAGGAGTGCCTTCAAGCTCACTGCGCCAGACAGGGAGACTGATGATTTCTCTACAGTGGAATGAGAACCATGCTTGGGGGAGGGGGTTGGTTTAGAGTACAGGGGAGGAAAAGACTCTTGGTAGGCCATTGAGTATAATCTTAAAAACCAAGTGGAGAGGACCAGAAAATGGTGTCCCTGGCAGAGTTAAGAGAGTATGTTAAGACACACGCTGTTTGGGGAACTGTAAATGTTTCACTGGACTTAGCAAATAGGGGGTGAATAGGGGAAGTTTATGAGCAAATGATGCTAGAAAGTTAGGAGAATGATTATAAAGGACTTCGTATGTGATGCTAAGATTTCTTTCAAAATTTTATCCTGGGCTTCCCTGGTCGCGCAGTGGTGGAGAGTCCGCCTGCCGATGCAGGGGACACGGGTTCATGCCCCGGTCCGGGAAGATCCCACATGCCGCGGAGCGGCTGGGCCCGTGAGCCATGGCCGCTGAGCCTGCGCGTCCGGAGCCTGTGCTCCGCAACAGGAGAGGCCACAGCAGTGAGAGGTCCGCGTACAGCAAAAAAAAAAAAAAAAAAAAAAAAAATTTTATCCTGAGGACCTCAGGGAGCCGTCCATAAAGTGTCTGGTAAAAATCAACCTCTTCTGAAAGAGAATGAGTAGCAGACAATTAAGTAGTTGCAATACAGTGTGACATGTGATGTGTTAGAGGTTTTCAGGACATGCTAAAATAACACAGAGACACAGAGATGGGACGTCTAGAACACTCCTGTGGGGTGAGAGGTCAAGGATGGCATTGAAGAGGGAGTGATCCATGCTTTGTGCTAAAGGGAAAGTGGAAATTCTCAAGGAAAAGGAGGGAGGGAGTGCATTCCAAACAAGGGATAGAACATGCTTGAAAGCACAGAGGCATGAAACAGCAAAGGGAAACACTGAATATCTTTTTTTTTTTAAACATCTATACTGGAGTATAATTTTTTTTTTCAGGAACATATTCATTGCTGTTTTTTATTTTTTATTTATTTTTAACATCTTTATTAGAGTATAATTGCTTTACAGTGGTGTGTTAGTTTCTGCTTTATAACAAAGTGAATCAGTTATACATATGTCCCCATGTCTCCTCCCTCTTGCACCTCCCTCCCTCCCACGCTCCCTATCCCACCCCTCTAGGTGGTCACAAAGCACCGAGCTGATCTCCCTGTGCTACACGGCTGCTTCCCACCAGCTATCTATTTTACGTTTGGTAGTGTATATATGTCCAAGTCAGAAAGAGAAAAGCAAATACCGTATGCTAACACATATATATGGAATCTAAAAAAAGAAAAAAAAATGGTCAGAGGAACCTAGGGGCAAGACAGGAATAAAGATGCCGACCTACTAGAGAAGGGACTTGGGGATACTGGAGTATAATTGCTTTGAATATCTTTTTGGAAGATAGGAAACAATGGATACTTGTCAGGGCATGGTGAGAGATGAGAAAAGGTTCAAACTACAAAAGGCTTATTTGCTAAGCTAAGCCATTTAAGAGTAGTCCTGGGCTTCCCTGGTGGCGCAGTGGTTGAGAGTCTGCCTGCCGATGCAGGGGACACGGGTTCGTACCCCGGTCCAGGAGGCTCCCACATGCCGCAGAGCGGCTGGGCCTGTGAGCCATGGCCGCTGAGCCTGCGCGTCCGGATCCTGTGCTCCGCAACG
Source organism: Physeter macrocephalus (assembly GCF_002837175.3). Taxonomy (NCBI): domain Eukaryota; kingdom Metazoa; phylum Chordata; class Mammalia; order Artiodactyla; family Physeteridae; genus Physeter; species Physeter macrocephalus. The sequence goes on from NC_041229.1 coordinate 50,749,122, forward strand.
GGAGAGGCCACAGCAGTGAGAGGCCCGCGTTCCGCAAAAACAAAAACAAACAAACAAACAAACAAAAAGAGTAGTCCTGTAAGCTGTAATGAGACATTGAAAGATATTCAGCAGGAGACAAAAATGATCAAATTTGGGTTCTCGGACAGTTGCTCTGGCAGCAATTGAGTAAGTGGATTAAAAGGGGAAAGCAACTAGATTTTGAAAACAAGAAAAACAACTAGGAGACTACGTCAGTAATTCAGAAGAGAAGTGACGAGAACCTCAACTAAAAATATGGTAGTGAACGAGAAGAGGTGAGAGAATTTTTAATGACACGTAAAGAGGAAACAAAGATGACTCATTTCTGGCTTGGGTGACTGAGTAGAATCAGTCATTGAGGTAGGACATTCCAGAACAAACTTGGTTAATAGTGTCTCCATACTAGACATGACCAGTGTGTGGAACCTTCAAGTTGAGATATTCAGAAGGTTTCTGAAATCTAGAGTTCAGTTAAGATGTAGGGCACAAGTGTGCATGCCAATAAATGTTGGTTCCCTCATTCCTCTACATTTGATCCTAATCTGGTTGTTCTTGTTTACCTTTTCTGAACAATTCTGTTTACACATCAGTCCATTAGAGAATTCTTTTTTTTTTAACATCTTTATTGGAGTATAATTGCTTTACAATGGTGTGTTAGCTTCTGCTTTATAACAGAGTGAATCAGCTATACATATACATATATCCTCATATCTCCTCCCTGTTGTGTCTCCCTCCCACCCCTCTAGGTGGTCACAAAGCACCCAGCTGATCTCCCTGTGCTATGTGGCTGCTTCCCACTAGCTACTTATTTTATATTTGGTAGTATATATTAGTCCATGCCGCTCCCTCACTTCGTCCCAGCTTACCCTTCCCCCTCCCTGTGTCCTCAAGTCCATTCTCTACATCTGCATCTTTATTCCTGTCCTGCCCCTAGGTTCTTCATAAACACTTTTTTTTTTAGATTTCATATATATATGTGTTAGCATACGGTATTTGTTTATCCCTTTCTGATTTACTTCACTCTGTATGACAGTCTCTAGGTCCATCCACCTCACAACAAATAACTCAATTTCATTTCTTTTTATGGCTGAGTAATATTCCACTGTATATATGTGCCACATCTTTATCTATTCATCTGTTGATGGACACTTAGGTTGCTTCCATGTCCTGGCTATTGAAAATAGATCTCCAATGAACGTTTTGGTGCATGACTCTTTTTTTTTTTTAACATCTTTATTGGAGTATAATTGCTTTCCAATGGTGTATTAGTTTCTGCTTTACAACAAAGTGAATCAGTTATACATATACATATGTTCC
>NC_041229.1:50751019-50770628 GCF_002837175.3 Physeter macrocephalus
AATATTCCATTGTATATATGTGCCACATCTTCTTTATCCATTCGTCTGCTGATGGACACTTAGGTTGCTTCCATGTCCTGGCTATTGTAAATAGAGCTGCAATGAACATTTTGGTACATGACTCTTTTTGAATTATGGTTTTCTCAGGGTATATGCCCATTAGTGGGAATGCTGGGTCATATGGTAGTTCTATTTTTAGTTTTTGTTTGTTTGTTGTTTTTTTGTTTTGTTTTTGCAGTACACGGGCCTGTCACTGCTGTGGCCTCTCCCATTGCGGAGCACAGGCTCCGGACGCGCAGGCTCAGCAGCCATGGCTCACGGGCCCAGTCGCTCCGTGGCATGCGGGATCCTCCCAGACCGGGCCACGAACCCACGTCCCCCGCATCGGCAGGCGGACTCTCAACCACTGTGCCACCAGGGAAGCCCCTATTTTTAGTTTTTTAAGGAGCCTCCATACTGTTCTCCATAGTGGCTGTATCAATTTACATTCCCACCAACAGTGCAAGAGGGTTCCCTTTTCCACTAGAGGATTCTTAATGCCCCATTCTGTATTTAATGAGGAGCTACTTGAGTTTCACAATCTACAAACACAATAACAAAATCTCACGTAAACATTCTAACTTCATGAAGACTTGTGATAGTAAGGAGTGATCCATCTTTTACAAAAACTTCTAATACCCAAACAGAAAACAAATCCTTTATAATTAATTTTATGGTTTCCCACTCTCCATTTTTTTCTAGTATCACTAGCATCCTATCTGCCCAACTGAAACTCTGACTACTGCCAGGGATATATTTAGATCCCTAAAGAGATTGCTATTATCTCAGAAAACTATTCTCAGTTTTGCATCATGCTGCTTCCACAGCCACTGCAAATGCCCTGGATGAGGAGCCCCTTTCCCAGAGTGCACTAGGAGGGATAGATGGTGACATGCTGTGGCGCTTGGATAGCACCTTGCAAAGCTGTTTCATATGTAGAGCTGCCTCACGTGCAGAGCTGCCTCACGTGTGAGCTGCCTCACCTGCAGAGCTGCCTCATGTGCTGAGCTGCCTCATGTGCAGTGCCTCAGTGCTATCCTCATGACAGACTTCTGGAACAGGGATTGTTGTCACTCCTTTTAAAAAATCTTCTCTAAGACAAGCACTGTGCTAGGCACTGGAGGTGTGGAGGTAATACCTACTGTTCAATAGTTGAAAGTCTAGAGGGGATGACATGCACAGACATTTACAAAACTATGTGGTGATACAAGGACAACCCTGGACGGTGTGCAGTTGGAGGTGAAAGGTGAGTGACTTTAGAAAATCCCTCAAGAAAGACTTCCTGCACCATTTAGAATTTTTACTGTACTAATGGAGCAAAGTTGTATATCTGACCTTGTTTTAAACCTAGGCAAGGCTGATTAAAAAACTAACCTAAAAACACAAACGACAACAGCAAAGTATTCTTTTTTACCCTGGACCTGGAAATTGTGTAAATAAAGACTATCAATTTCTCTAAATGGAAAACTTAATTAGAAACCTTCCACTAGAATGAATGTATAGATTTTAAATGTTTTCTTCATTTCTCATATTGCTGTAAAAAATCGAAAGGCCTCTAGAGGTCGCCAATGGGCTAATTTGCAAGTGGGCTGCTTTGTGGTTAGTTTAACTTTGCTTAACTTTAACTTTGCCATCTTAAAGGATTGTGTGTATATAAAAACCAGTGCGAACAAGAAACCCCTTTTGACTTTTCTCCATTATTTTAGCCACCCATAGACAGTCATGATCCGCTTCAGTATAGTGCTCTTTCTGATGGAATCCTCGACAATATAGTTCTGAGGCTGGAATGATCTTAGAGACCTTTGAGAAATCCCTGTCAGTTTATTGTCTTAAATACCTCCTGAGCATCATTGATGAATCACATACTGTGACCCTTAAGAGAATTTAAGCCTAGTAAATTTATTCACTTTCTGTATAAGGAACTGAAGCCCAGAGAGAAGATGTGATTTGCCCAAAGTCACTCAAAGGGTTAGTTACAGAGTGTAGATTAGAACTAACATATTCTCATTTCCTCTCTGCTCCATTTTCTTTTCTCCAGTCCAGAGATTTGAACTCTTGAGTTCAGTGTGGTTTAGTTTGATGAACCTTTACCTTCAGCCTAACACATGCCAGCTATATGTTTTGATGGATGCTGAGATGAATTATGGTCTCTGATCTAGTGAGGACATGGACACATACACAGATAATTATGAAGAGATTATGTAGTAAGATAGAGGTACCACCTTCTAGGGAACATAGGGTACTATGGGAGCACAAGAAGGGAACCTGTCCAAACTTGAGCACCTGTGGGTATTTAGAGATATTTTCCTACATGTGATGTTTCCTGAGCTGATGGAAAAATTAGTGAAACTTATCCAGAGAGAGAAGATGGGGAGATTGTGGAGGAAGGGTAGATGAGGAGGAGAACCATTCTAGTCTCCCAGACTAGAACAGTAGTCTTTAATTGTAAGATTGTGCCTTGGATCAAGGCTGTCTTTCACTTTTTTGTCTTTTTTTTTTTTTTTTTGATCCTAGCTTCTCTGTATGATATGTTTTTAGGCACCAACTCAAATGCCTATTGGGACTAGGCATGTAACTGTAAATCGGTGAAATCAGCCCAATGTAGAAAAATTGCAACAATGTTAATTATGGGGCGTTGGAGGATATGACCCTTTATAAAGGGAGAAATTGCTGCTCAATTTATGCCAAGTAATGCTAAAAGGAAGCAGTCTTGCCAGATCTTTCAGTTTTTCAGAAGTCCTCCTAATCTGGGTTTTTTATGTGAAATCTTCTGAATTTTTAGCTGTTGGTAATTATATACTTCAACATTAAGACCCTCAGCAGGCTAACAATGCATACCAAATTCCATGAGTTCTAAAGTAATTGCAAGTGTCATTATATGCCCAGATTCTGGGTAACTTTTCTTTGCAAAATAGAACAATAAACATAGCCATACTAGAACAGTCACAGACTAGGAGTCGGGAGACGAGTTTTGCCTCTAAGTGATTGTGTATCTTGAACAAGCAACTTAGTGTTCTCAACTGAAAGTCATGAGTTTCCCAGATTAGCTAGTCAAGACATTGAAATACTTATGAGTTTTTAATCCCAGGGAGGCTCATAATATACCTTCAGATGTGATAGGTTTTACTTTCTTCCCTGTCTTCAACGTCCCATTGTCCAGCTCTCATATTGCTCCATAGGGTTTCTACTTCTGAGCCCAGTATGTGATGACTGGGGAGAATATTCAAAAGCTCTAAAGACAGGGGCAGCTGTTTCACCCTGTGTCCCTTTCCCTGCCCATGTCACACCCTTCAACACTTATCCAATGTTTGACCTTTGGACAAACCAATGAGCATTTGTTCCAGAAAAGGAGATGGTAATAACATAGCTGCTGGAGAATACAGAGTTAGATGAGAGGCCTGATTGAGATTCCTTCCACAATGGAGATCCAGTGAACTCCATCAGGCTTCTGCCACCTGAGATCCTATTTGTACATGGATTCTTCGCTCCATTCTCCTTCTGTAACAGAGGAATTTTCCTATTTTATAGTGCTAATCCCCCCACCTGGACTCTACTTCCATTCTCTCCCACTTTCTTGGGAAACTTAATCCTCCATTCTTTGATATTCCATTGATATCACCCATCCTCTCTTTGCAGGATCCTGCCCACTTATATTTAAAAATATAGACATCTCTCCCAATTATTACAAACAACTAATTAAACAATGTAAAACTCCCCTAGGTTCACAACTCCATATAGCTCTTCCCCTTTACAGACCACATTCGTGACTTCATTTCTCTCTTTCCTCACCAGCTACACACCCCTCACCCCCTTTAATGTGGCTTTCTTACCTACCTCTGCACATCAAAAATCACCATCATTGTTGCTATTAAATCCAAGGCATGTGCTCAATACACAGCTCTTGATTTGGGGGAAGATTTTAACACTATTTGACACACGCTTCTTTAAATTCCCTCTTCCAATGACTTTTAAGACCCTTTATTCTCCTCATGTGCTTATTGAATTTTTCCTTTCTTTTTTGATTGTCTTTTTCTAATTTCTCTGTGAGTGGAACTTCCAGAATGGCTCTGTGAGGATCTTGGTAGACCCTCTAGTCATCAAAACAACCATTTCACTGGTGAAAATGATTTTTAACAATTTGTTTTAAGTCTTTGGAAATTGACCTAAAGAATGTACATCAAATGAAGAAAACTTAATACAAGAAAATCTACTAAATCTTGGGAAGAACAGTGAGTTTGTGGCATTTGAACTGTGGCCTGTTCCTACCCCTCTCAACCCAAGCCTCAGCTCTATATTATGGAAGCTTTACCACAGATGAGTGTGGCCAAGAAAATGGGTCTCCGTCTTCCTTTAGCTCTCAGTCTAGGCATGTGATTTTTATCCTGGGAGTTGCCGGTCACCTGCATATCTCATTCTCCCTGTCCCCATCTCCGTGTCACAGATGCTCTGGGCTGGGTGAGAGTAGCTGAGACAACTAGGAGTTCCTTCTCCCATCAGCTCTCAGAATTAAGGTAAGAGCTCTACCCCAAGATACAAAAGGCCAAGAAAATTGCGGTCCTGAATTCTCCTCCACTTGGTTGCTTTTAGGGTTGAGGTTTCATGCCAAGAGGGGCAAGCTGAGAAGACCAGAGGCTACCATTCACCCTAGTGCTCATGTGTAGAGTAGAGGTGTCACCCTAGCAGAAGCAGGCTACTGTCCCTGCCCCCAGCCTTAATACAGTGGGCTGAGGTTCTAACCAAGGTAAAAGGCAGGACTCAAGGACTACTAACTCCACAGATCTGCCGGAAAGCATAGGCTTTACTTGGAGCAGGGCATGGAGAAGTTCATGCCTAAGCCAGGGAAAGAGGTATCTGAGAAAGACTCTTCCAGGTTTGCATTCATGCCTGGCAATCTGGAAGGCTGGGGTAATCAGAGCAGAAAGAGTTGAAAGCGTTCTCCATGCTACACAACAAATTCATGAGCAAAGGGCAGAAGTCTTACTATCTTAAGGGATCTAAGCACAACCTTTGACCACAGGCAGGATGAATAATAAGCTACACTGACCCAGGGGTGACTTCAAGGAAGCCAGGTTCAAAAATAAAACTGCACTCATTGCTGGTGGTCTAGAAGGCCATGCATATGCCCAAAGCTGTACCCTCTCAGGAGCAACCAGCCAGGAAACTTCCAAGCTATTAGTCCCTGGCTGAGTACAGGCAAAAGTGTAAATTCCCTGAGCTGTGAAAGCCATCTCCAATTCACCCAGAGATCCAGTGGTAAAGGCTGAAAAATCTTACTGGCTCAGGTGGCTTAAGCACAACCTTGTTGTATAACATAAATGGTGTATACTGACCCCGGGTGACCCCTAGGAAGCCATGCTAAGGATAAAAGCAAAGGGAAAATATCTGAAGTGACATGGGACAGCTATTCAAATCTGCATAAATAAACAAAGAGATCTGGTAAAGACCCAAAAAAGCTTAATTACCTATTCATTTTCCTTTCATCTCTTAACTGATTTACAAAGCAATCTCATAAAACAATGCCTCTAAAATTATACTGTTTGGACTTTAGCATATAGGAATATTAACATACTTGACAATAACAGTACAAAGGGGATTGAATGGGATGAAGCTATGCTGGAGCAAGGAAATAACAACACATGGTAACTCAAATCCACAGGAGTAAATAAAGAGAACCACAAATGATGCATATGAAGGTTAATATTTCTTTCAAAAGAACCCTATAAATATTATTGGGCCCTCCTTTGTTCTCTTAGCCTCTTTAAAGTACATGATTATATAAAGCAATAATTATAACAACAAATTTTGGGGGTTTTTAACATACATAAGCTTCATATGTATTATAATAATAATAATAACAGAAAAGGAGAAGAGAATGGAGCTCTACAGGAGTACTGTTTTTACATCCTACTGGAGTTAAGTTAGTGTGAATTTGAAGTTGAATTTGAAGTAGATTCTGATGTTGTGATGTATATTGTAAGGCCTAGAGCAATTGCTAAGAAAATAACTTAAAACTTATCTAAAATTTGTTTAAAAAATTAAAGTAGTATACAAGAAAATCTTCATCCAATGCAAAAGAAGGTGGTAAAGGAAGAACAGAGTTACAAAATAGTCATGAGACATAAAGAGAATGAAAACCACAATGGCAGGTGTAAATCCAAACATATCAATGAAAGCATTTGATGTGAATGGCTTAAAAAACCTAAAACAATGACAAAGGTTGTCAGACTGAATTTTAAAAATCTAACTATATATTGTTTACAGGAGACACACTTTAGATTCAAGTTACAAATAGTTGAAAGGAAAAGGATGGTAAAAAATACACTGCATAGATATCAGCCATCAGAGAGCTGGAGTGGTTGTGCAAATAAATGTCTGTGGCATCTCTGACTCCTTTGTCAACTTATTTTTCTTTACTGTGCCTTAAATATATCTATATATTTGTATCCCCATGGGCTATTTCATCCCTGTGCATCAGTGTGCTGTCAAATATCTAAGGAAACTATCGCTAACTTAGGATTCTAAGTCATGTTCACCGATAGTCACTCTTACAGACTATCAGGGAGTCATTCATGATATTAATTACAATTGTAATTAAATGAATAATTATATAACTAATTTTTGATGTATCTTTCATCTGGTAGAACAGACCCCATCAAGAGCAGAGACTGAGTTGACCTTGTTCTTTCTATACTTCCAGCATTTAGCATGGAGTCTGGCATATATTATCTGAGTTTACAGAAATGAATAAATAAACAAATATGGAAATTACCCTAAGAACTTATAGGAAATTTACTTCTACTGGAATAATAGGTCCATTGTATCCCCTCTCCTATGGGTCACACAGTGAACAAGTAGGAGTTTCTTATAGCCAATGTTTCTTAAAGGGTCATTAATTGAATAGTTGTCTTAGGATTAATGGAGACACTGGCAAAATACAGGTTCCCAGGTCCTTTTCTAAGAGTTTATTTTGGTAAGTCAAGATGGATTTATGTATCTGCATTTTAAACAACTCTTCATGTGATTTTATTTTCAATTTCCCTATACTTTATATTACCCATATTACCATAAATGGTGACATAAATATTTGCTTGATTAATTAAAGTCTTGACTAAAGAATATATGCTAAGGAGACAGAAAATGGGAAGAAAGACATTCAAGTAGAGTTAACAAGTGCAAAGGCACAGCAGCAGGAACTAATCTGGCAGGTTTGGTCAATTGGCACACAGAGCAGAGTAACACCGGACTGCAAAGATGAAGCAGGGCATGAAAGGAGGCTGCAGAATGAGACATCCTCTGCGTCACTAACACTTGGCATGTCATGAGAAGGCATTTACATTTCAACTTACAGATTTCACATAAGAAAACAAAAAAATTCAATCTGATAACCACAAGGCAGAAGGACTAGCTTTCAACTCTGATCATTGATGCACATAGCCCGGAAGAGCTCTAATAAAGAACAATCCAGCTGACTCTCAGATTCTCTGAATCTCATTGCCAAGAGAAGTTTTTGAGCCCAAACGCCTCATTAAGCAGTGAAGGCAACTTTCTTAAAGAGGTGACTTTCCCAGGGTTGAACAATGGCTACGTTTTGGTAGAGCTGGGATTAAACCTAAGTCTTCTAGCTCCTAGTTCGGTGCTTTGAATTGTGCATGGAAATTTATAAATAATACTTTGTGTTTATATCTCAACTAACAAAACTTTTGAGCCCTAAGTTCTATAGATCAGATGCTGTCCAAATTGTCCTATTCAGTTTTGATTTATATATTTTTTCCAAAATACTTTTGCCTTATGAAATTACCTTAAGTGATTTTTCTGATTTTGGACTAATACTTGCAGGCTTACCTCTGCAAAAGGAAAAATTCTCCTTATATTGAAATAAAATAAAAACCTGCTTAGACTGGATATGTGTATCATCTAAATATAATATTTAACTTAATGTGTATGTATATGTATTACTAATAAATGCCCTTACTGCTCTAGCAATAATATATCATGTGTGAATTAGTGTCTGAATTAATGTTGTGTGGCTGGAGCTAGAGAAAAGGAACCTATTTTAGTACATAATAAAATGTTTTTAATTGGTGGAGTAGAACAATTTTATTACATACCATTACTTTTGGAAACAACACCAACCTTTTCATTGATCAAAAAATGTTATCAGTCATAGAAAGACTGAAAATAAACTAAAGAATAATACTCCTGAAAGGGTGGAAGAAAGTGAAGTGACACAAGTATGGTTTTGAATACAAAGTGGAACATAATTAAGGATCAGGTTTATAGCAGAGCTTACACACATTTGGCTTTTTGAAGTCAGTTGTTTATACAAGAGTTTTGAAGTGTTAGCTTGTATTTTTAATTTAGAAATGAGAGCTACTATAAAATTACTAATACAAATTTCAACAAAATAAAGGAGGTTCATTCTCTCTCTCTCTGTGCTTTAATTAGAGATACTTTTTGATGCTATGCATAAGTCTCACCTTAGGTTTAAAATCAAGGAAGGTTTCTATGTTAACATGTTGGTCTTTTTTTTTTTTTTTTTTTTTTGCGGTACGCGGGCCTCTCACTGTTGTGGCCTCTCCCGTTGCGGAGCACAGGCTCCGGACGCGCAGGCTCAGCGGCCATGGCTCACGGGCCCAGCCGCTCCGCGGCATGTGGGATCTTCCTGGACCGGGGCACGAACCCACGTCCCCCGCATTGGCAGGCGGACTCTCAACCACTGCGCCACCAGGGAAGCCCAACGTGTTGGTCTTTTTACAAAAGTTTACATATATACTTTACATACACATACAGATATGCTTTTGCTTTTTGTTTGTGAATTCCACCATTAATGTTTCATTCTTCTCTGTCTGAATGATTATGTCATGAGTCCCTCATCATGAAAGTCTTCCCTGTTAAGGAATCAGATATTATCCATTAGTTTGGGTTGTAGTGTAAAAGTATAGGCAAAATACTTAGATTGGGAAATGGTTAGAGATATAGGGAAAGTTGAGCCTAGAGGGAGGAGGTTTTTGGTGAGGATAAGGTATAAACCCCCAAACTCTCTCTGTCCAACTCTTACTTCATTACCGCATGTTATTAACAATTAGGTAAGTGAAAACCATCTTGAGAATGTGGTGTGGGCTTTGACCAGGGAGAGATGGGAAAGCCTGAAAGGAAAACATAAAGTAAAGAATATAAAACTCCTTGCCTCCAAGCATGTTGGTGAGAAACTTCTGCCATAGTCTTCAGTTAGAGTGAAAACTCAGTAGGAAGCATTTACCCAAAAGTTCCTTCTGGCAGAAGAAACTATATAATTGCCCTGGAAAACTGAAAGAAGATTTGGGGAATAGAATTTATATGGTTCCTGCTGAGTGACGTTGATGCATTGGAGAAAGTAAATCAAAGTGTGGGTGATTAATCTCCAACTGAAGACCAACAGTGAAAGCCAGAGGGCCTCTTAGGTAACATATAAGAGACTTATCTATTCAAGTCCAGAAAAAGCTAAAGAGCAGTTTAGGGAATTATTTATGAGAGTGACAGAACTCCAAGAGGGTTGAATTTTTAGTCCCACCAAGTTTACTGTGTCAAAGTCACAGCCCTGGATAAAAGAGGTGGGGCTCTGAGACTTAGGATGAGGTTATCAGGGTTGATGTACTTGAAAATCCATGTCACCCTGAACCCTATGCCTGTGGAAGTTATTCCCTGTTAGAGGCTAGTCCTTCCCAGCTCCCCCTTGCTTGAAATCAATGCTGATGCCTTCACCTTGCCAATCTGCATGTGTTCCCCTCCTGACTACAGGACTAGGGTCAAGTCACAACATAATCAAATACAGGAAAGTGCTGGGTCTATGAAGGGAGGAAAGGAACAAGGAGTTGCAGAGCCTAATTAACTTCTATTAGCAGGTTCCAGGAGTATACTGGGGCTTGTATTCTGAGATTGTTGGGTTAGGAAGTGGAATAATAAATATGAATAAGGGAGAGTTATAAAAAAATGTTGCTCATGAGAACACTTTTCCATGGTACATTATTTAAAACACTGGGCAAGACCTAGGAAGGTGATATTTGCCCATTGCTAGGATGGCTCTTAAAAGTTTGGAGAAAGTGAAACACAAGTGCCACAACTATTCTATTCTATTCTATTCTGTTCTGTTCTATTCTATTCTATTCTAGGAAAAGAGATCAAAAGGTGAAGAGAAGTGAGTATGTCAGAGCAGATGTAACCCACGATTGTTCTATGTTCTTTGGGAGAGCCTAGATGCATCCTGCTTACTAGAGCATATGCACAAGTGAAGGGGCACCAGCAACATTCATAAGTCAGAGGTGGATGTCTGTCGTAGGCCAGGGCTAGTAGTAGGATTTGGCAGAACTGGGATTCTTGATAAGAATGACAATGACAGAATCCTGAAAAATAGAGGCTTGGTGGCGGGGTATAGCAAAGTGGCTGTGATTACTGTCATGAATGCTAAGGTTGTAGTGGCAGCTGGAGGATTTGGGACACTGAATGTTAGAGAGATATGGAGATGGCTAATAGGACACAGCACCCTAAGAGCAAGACAGATGGAAAGTTGAAACAGCTATGCTCAAATTATGTAATTAAAATATATCAAGAATGGATGATCAGGAGGCTGAGGGCAGATGCATCAACAATAAGTTGTAATCCCTTGCTTAGTTTTTGGATCTGAGCTAGTTCAGACTTGAGTGTCCCTGACTACAGAAGATGCATGAACCCCCAGGAGGAAGGATCCTGAAACAATATGATGTGTGTACATGGTAGTGACTTCCCTATCAGGAATAATTAGGGCTACTGATATATGATGAAAACAAGGAATAATATATTTGGCACTGAGATAATCCACTGAGGCATCTTTGGGGAATCCCTTACACAAGTTTAATCAAGGGTAGTGCCCACAGTCTAAGAGGGGCATGTGTAATTGAGGGTTAAGAATTCTCAAGGATGAAACATCTCTGTACCAGGTAAGCCATCTAGACCAGTAGAGGTACTAGTATGAGTAACAGAGGGAAAAGATGATGAGAGTCCATTGCAGCCTCAAGACCAGCTGCAGTGGTGCAGTTTGTCTCACTAGTATTTCTCTTAAGCATTTCTCTAGGGAAAGAGACCAACTAGAATCTTGGAAAAATTGTTCCCAGAATTTATTATATAAAGTACATGTGTCCAAATGGCACAAGGGCTAGGCTGTAGATGTTATTGTGTTGTGGCACCCTTCAGGACAGAGACACTCGTTTCCCCCTGCTCCAGGGAGGATGGTTGCAGCTAGCTCATAGCTGAGTCAATCTCATGAATTGATCTTAGCTGAATGGAGCAGCTTTGCCCAGTGTCACTTTCTCTCCAAGAGCAGCCTACATCCAATGACTGGTTAACATAAGTGTATAAAATCCTGGTCATTTTTGCTCAAGGCTGAACAATTTTTAAGGGCAGGGCCATGCTAGCTCCAGAACTCTTTATAAGATCAGCTGAGACCTTAATTGTAACTGCATTGTAGTTTAGCTTCTTGCTCTGCCCAATCCTACTTACTTCAGTCTCCAAAGGTGTTGATCCCAAGGATTTACCCTAATGAACTTCCTACTAATGCTAGTCTCTCTCTCAAAGTCGATTTCCTGAGGAACATGACTTATTGTGCATAAATTGCTACTGCAAAATAGTTGTATTTTATAGTATTGATTTATGATTACAACAAATATATGTGAAACTCACCTGCACCCATAACCAAACTAAAAGCTCCATGTGAGCAAAAGCAGCATTGGTTTTACTCACCAATATTGCTCCAATATTTGTATCAGTAAACAAATATTTGTTGAATGCATACATGGATAAATGCACCCATGAATGAGAGTGAAGCCCCTAGTCTAGTACCTGCAGCATAGTAAGAGATCAGTATATGATAATAGTTGTGATTATCATTATATGTTATAATTATTAATGGGATAAAGTATCTTATCCATGACAATTTTATCAGATTAATATTTTGATAGAAAATGAATCTAGCTGGTTAATTGATAAACATATATTTAGTTCCTAACATGGGTCAGAAACTGTTGGACTGTGACGATATGAAGATAAAACAGTCTTCGGTATCAAGCATCTTGCATTTTAATGAAAGATGTTGGAAAGTGACTTAGTTCAATAAGAGTTCATTAGCATGGAAAATAATTGATGTAATATTAAGAGAACATCTAGGACAAAAATGGATTTAAAATATTTGCAACTAAGTTAGAAATACATAGAAAATTAGAAGAAATCACACCAAAAGGTAATAGTAATAACTTTTGCATATTACAAGTGTTTTCATCTTCAGAGTCCTTATATTTTTCAGGATTTTTGAAAGTTTTACCTTATTATTAATGAATGTTATTATTTTTAAAATAAGAAGTATAGTGTTTTAGTCAATTTATGTTCTAGATGTATATATGCCCAGACTTTACTGTGTTATATTTGAATTACATTCATGGCATGGTTTGTATTTTGTTTAGAGATATCAAATTCCAGATTTTATTCAGTTGCATTCCTAAAGGGATACTTTAAATATTCTTTCATCTTTCATCCTTCATAGAAACCAAGAAAAGTACAGTATCTATCTTCATCTCCTTGTCATTATGAAATTTATAATTATGTTGTTAAGTTAGAAAAGGTTACTATTTCTATATTTAAAACCAGAGAACATTTTAAAAATGGTTCCAAATTTATAGTATGCAAAATTCTCTTCAACACACAATTAATTTATGATTCATTGAATAGCTCTGATATTTTGAATACTGATAGATTTATTAAAATGCATGGGCTATAATTTAATGGCTGGTTAGTTGGCACTGTTCCTAGTCCCCCATTGTTGAACTTTAAAAATATGTTTTAATGAACAATTATCGTTTTGTATTCAGAAAGCACATGGTTGAGCAAATAACTAGAAAACATTATATTAGCTAGATTAGGTAGATTTTTATATTTTCCTGGTGGTAGAAACTAAGACATTTGTCTTCTAAAATTTAGCCCTGTGAGGAGAGTTTATGTTATTTCTGAACTTGTTTACATAGTTCCAACTATATCAAGGACTAGAAGCACATTTTCAGAACCAGTCATGGATCTGTGGGTTTAATTAATTATGTGACTCCTTAATTCTATTTTTCCTAATTCTACTTTATATTCATCTCTTAAATTTAATTAATATGTAAACCTACTGTAACATGACAATCAGGGTCAAAATAATTGAATTGCATAAAATGTGAACTCATAGTATTGCAAGGTTAATGACTAAGCTAGGTCCGTGATGCTACTAGACCAGGAGTTTGGTGACATCGCCGTGTAATCCAAATTCACCTTAGTCGTCTGTAGTGTGGTTCAGCCGGGCTATAGTTGTTCATTCAAGCTTAAATGTTGATTGAGAAGATGCTGGGTCTCCTGGCTGCTGGTATGTCTAGAATGGAGGGAGCAAACTTCAGGGATTTCACAGGTAGTTGACCCCTGTTTCTCCATCCTGATCTAGGGAAGTGGAGGCAAGAGAAAACTGGGAATATTGGGACCCACATCCCAGCTTGGCCTTGCCCTTCAATCCATTTCCTCCATCTCTACCCCTGAAGATTAAAATATTAGCCCACCACTCTTTAAGAGTGGGAGCTGGGGGCTTCCCTGGTGGCGCAGTGGTTGCGCGTCTGCCTGCCGATGCAGGAGAACCGGGTTCGCGCCCCCGTATGGGAGGATCCCACATGCCGCGGAGCGGCTGGGCCCGTGAGCCATGGCCGCTGGGCCTGCGCGTCCGGGGCCTGTGTTTCGCAACGGGAGAGGCCGCAGCAGAGGGAGGCCCGCGTACCACAAAAAAAAAAAAAAAAAATGGGAGCTGGGCAGAGGAGCCAAATTGCCAATCATATAACATTCTAATTTATAATATTTCTGAGCATGGTATCTCAGGGTTTTAAAGTACTAGCATTCTACAATGTACAAGATGTATTGGCAGGTTTCAAGTTGAACAGAGATAATATGTAGCCCGATATAATGACACATTGGATTACCTTAGTTATTCTTTATTTATTTTTCCATCAACAAACATTGCCTATTTTGTGCCAGGCACTGTGCTACACCTTAACACACAAAAGTGAAAAGTAAAGCACACCCTTATCCTCATAGAAGTCACTTTCTGATTGTCAAGAAAAGGTTGTAAATCAGCAATTCTGTATTGAGTGATAAGTGCTCTGGTGTCAGGAATAGAAGCTGTAAGAATACAGAGGAATGTCCCATTGTAGGCGGAAAAAAATTAGACATATGGAACTAGTAAGAGATGGGGCCAGATGGTTGAATAGTGCCAGTTATGTATGTAATCTGGACCAATCCACAATTTGGGGGAGTACTTTATTATATAGAACTTTCATGGCATTCTATTCCATATTTTATATAAAGGAAGGTTGTTGGTAGGTGTGTACTTGGCTCTAGAGGAGTTAGCAGTTAGATTTGGTTGTTAAGATAGTAGTTAGATTGATAAGTTAACCATGGAACCAGTATCAGAGTGCTTTTTGATCAACTATTATGTAGTAGAGTGGATGTGAATTTGTCTTCCTTTTCTCAAGCATGTGCCTCATTTTGTGCATGTTCACCCAGAACTTCTCCATTTACTTTGAAAGCACAGTAAAGATTTCTCAAGAAGAAAAATTTATGTGTGAAATGAGGAATACAGTCTTCCATACAATTCCAGACCAGGTTTAAAATCCAAAGAACTTTGGCTACCTCTGTAGAAAACCAATTTTCTAGATCATATTTCTTCTTCCTCTGACCCATTTTGTACAGAAGCCAAACACTATCTTCAAACTAAGATTAAAAATCTAAGATGCCCTAATATGTGCATGTGTGCGCATTGGAGAACACTTCAATGAGGTTTCAGAGAGTGGCATTATGCTTTTTCCATGTATATACCATTAAAAAATAGAAACATTCCTAAAAAATCTGAATTTACCCTTATTGGGTGGATATGTGGATATGTTTCGACAGTAAAGTCAATATCTGCATTTTGAAAAAAGTATATAATATATCATTTAGGATGAGTTCTGACAATATATAATAGAAAAGTCAACACAAAAAAAGATAGGAATTTATTCTCTGTCACATAAAATAAACCCAGAGGCATGTAGGTCAAAGCTGATATAGCAGCTGCAGTAGTCATCAGAGGCCCAGGCTCCTTCTGTTTTTTTTTTCTCAACTGTCCTAGTGTTTACCTTCAAGCTTAGGAATACTTCACGTTCAATATGGCTGCTGGAGCTCTAGCCTTTTCAACCTTATTAGGCAGAATGAAGGAGGAAGGAGAGAACTGCAAAAGGCATTTCTTACAGCTGAATCATTTCTCTTGAAACAATCTTCCTAGAAATTCCGTACAACTTTTTTATTCATATATCATTGGCTAGAACTTGTCACATTCAACAGTAGTGGTAAAAGAGGCTGATAAATTTAATAACTAGATGTATCCCAGACTCAAATAAAATGAATTGTCCTACTAAGGAAAAAGGAGAGAATAGATTTTGCATGAAAATGAAAATATGTACCGTAAATTGATACTTTTGTCTGCAAATAGCAGGAAATCTAACTAAAAGTGACTCCAACAATAAAGACTGTTTTGTTATTTCAGGTAACAAATAAATAAACAAATAAATATAAATAGGGTAGTTTAAGGTTCAGCATGGCTGTGTCATCTTCAATGTTGGCATATCTGCTTCTGCAGTTCTCCACATGGTTCCATTTCCAGACTTCATGTGCAGACTGCCATGTCCAGAGGCAAAAAAAGAGATGTTTGCTCTATTTATGAGCTGAGAAGTAAACTCCCCTGCAGCTTCCTAGCAGTTTTCCCATCATGTCTCATTACCCCACATTGGGTCATATGCCTGTGCCTGCAGGACCAACTAATTCATTTGCAAGGCCAAAGTGAAAATGAAAGTGCAGGGCTCCTTGCTAAAAGTTAAGAATTTCAAGATGAATGTGACAGAGCACTAAACCAAGCATAAGGCCCTTCTAAATATGCCCATGAAAGTCAGTCATTTCTGCCTCAACAGATCAGCTGGCAAGGAGAGTGAGTTCAGCATGATTGGCTTGAATTACATAGATTCACACCCTGGGGCTAGAAGGAATCTTGTCCTCCATGAAGGATATGTCCTTTGTAAGAGAAAATAAACTCAGGGTTCCAGTGTGAAGGAAAATGGGACCAATGCTTGTTGTATAGACAATCCTGGTTTGTTACCCAGGATGTTATTAATTTGGAGTTTTGTTCTCCTGGAAGGAGAAAACAATGTTGACCCCCGAATATCATAAATCATGTTGAAAAATATATTTGATTACTTAAACTGCATATTTAAATGAAAAAAGTAAGAAAAAAGAACTACTGGCTTTGACATTTAATTATTCATAAGCAATAGTGATTAAAGAGTATGCTTAGATGTACTCCTGGTGAACTATATAACTAGGAAGATTATATCCTTACTCCCATCAAGTTTGATGAAAACTACAGCAGGGGTAACAGATGTGGGTTGTGATCAGAGTCTGTTTTTGAGGTGGGCTGCAAGCTCCTATAAACAGGTGTACATTCTAAAGCAGATATAATCGGGTGTTGCCAGTGGACTTTCATTTCTATGGACTTTTAGTTTAGTTTTCCCCAAACTAGAAATAGATTCAAATGTGTAATTGTGACCAGGCAAGGAGAAGGAAAGAAGGAAAGATCATCTATTGAATATCTGTTGTCTTCCATATCCTTCACTTATGCTATGCTATTCCATGAAATGCATTCAAGAATCTTGTGAAGTAGATCTCATTACTCTCATTTTGTGGACAAGAAAGAATCTAAGCACTATTTCCAAAGTGAGTAACTCAGCTATGTCTGTCTCCAAAGACCAAACTCCTACTATACTATATGATTTTTATGGTCCAGACTTATCTTTAGAAATGTTTGATCTGAGAGTGTGGAAAATTATGATCTCATAGGCACATTTGTATCTAAGGCTGGTCTATCTTTTTAAAACAGCTTTCCAGCATCATCTTGAAAAACCATGAAAGCTCAGTCTTTGCTACAAGTATGGACAAACTGAGAAAGAAAGAAATACATAAACATATGTACCCAAGTGTTTCAGGGAAGATTTTTCAAGAAAGATTACAAGAATACATAAGAAAAATAGACTTAGTAATGGAGAGTGTGATAAAACTTTGCATACATTGAATTAGCTACTGTAGCATTGGGGTGTAAAAATGCAAGCTAAGGGGTATGCTGAGGGAATGAGAGAGGAGCTGAGCATTAGAGAACTGTTTTGCTTTGTAGTTCTTAAAGAATAAAGGATACCTTGCTCCTTCATCTGCTGCTTGTTTCTGTCTTCTCATTTTGTTTCATTTACTTTGTTTGGGGTCTCCTTTTCGCAGGCTGCAGGCTTGTAGTTCCCGTTGTTTTTGGTGTCTGCCCCCAGTGGGTGAGGTTGGTTCAGTGGCTTGTGTAGGCTTCCTGGTGGAGGGGACTGGTGCCTGTGTTCTGGTGGGTGGGGCTGGATCTTGTCTTGCTGGTGGGCAGGGCCATGTCTGGCGGTATGTTTTGGGGTGTCTGCGAACTTAGTATGATTTTAGTCAGCCTCTCTGCTTATGGGTCGGGTTGTGTTCCTGTCTTGCTAGTTGTTTGGCATGGGGCATCCAGCACTGTAGCTTGCTGGCCATTGGTTGGAGCTGGGTCTTAGTGTTGAGACAGAGATCTCTGAGAGATCTCTTGCCAATTGATATTACATGGGGCTGGGAGGTCTCTGGTGGTCCAATGTCCTGAACTCGGCTCTCTCACCTTGGAGGCTCAGGCCTGACACCAGGTCAGAGCACCAAGACCCTGTCAGCCACACGGCTGCTACTGTTGGAGGGTCTCCGGAAGAGGTGGGGGGCAGCTGTGGCTCACTGTGAGGACGAGGACACTGACAGCAGAAGTTCTAGGAAGAACTCCTTGGCGTAAGCCCTCCCAGAGTCGGCCATTAGCCCCACCAAAGAGCCTGCAGGCTCCAGTGCTCTATACCTTTTTTATAGTAATTCGTTTACTCTCATTTTAGAGGAATCCCCAATGTGTAAGGTATTCTTCAAAGACCACAGGTGCAGTTCAGTCAAGCAGAAAGACATCTGACGGCAGAAGGAATCTTTGTCCTGCCTCCGGAGTGGGGAAGATGTGCAGCCCCTGGCTGCCTCTGAGGGGGCATCCAAGCAAATCCCTCACTGCATCACCGGACACTACCAGAGGAAATAGGCAGTCTACTGAAAAAGAATTCAGAGTAATGATGGTAAAGATGGTCCAACATCTTGGAAATAGAATGGAGAAAATACAAGAAATGTTTAACAATGACCTAGAAGAACTAAAGAGCAAACAATGATAAACAACACAATAAATGAAATTAAAAATTATTCGAAGGAATCAATAGCAGAATAACTGAGGCAGAAGAACAGATAAGTGACTTAGAAGATAAAATAGTGGCAATAACTACTGCAGAGCAGAATAAAGAAAAAAGAATGAAAAGAATTGAGGAGAGTCTCAGAGACCTCTGGAACAACATTAAACGCACCAACATTGGAATTATAGGGGTCCCAGAAGAAGAAGAGAAAAAGAAAGGGACTGAGAAAATATTTGAAGAGATTATAGTTGAAAACTTCCCTAATATGGGAAAGGAAATAGTCAATCAGGACCAGGAAGTGCAGAGAGTTCCATACAGGATAAGTCCAGGAGATACACGCCATGACACATATTAATCAAACTATCAAAAAATAAATACAAAGAAAAAATATTAAAAGCAGCAAGGGAAAAGCAACAAATAACATACAAGGGAATCCCCATAAGGTTAACAGCTGATTGCTCAGCAGAAACTCTGAAAGCAAGAAGGGAGTGGCAGGACATATATAAAGTGAAGAAAGGGAAGAAACTACAACCAAGATTACTCTACCCAGCAAGGATCTCATTCAAATTCGATGGATAAATTAAAACCTTTACAGACAAGCAAAAGTTAAGAGAATTCAGCACCACCAGACCAGCTTTACAATAAACGCTAAGGGAACTTCTTTAGGCAGGAAACACAAAAGAAGGAAAAGACCTACAAAAACAAACCCAAAACAATTAAGAAAATGGTAAGAGGAACATACATAATGATAATTACCTTAAATGTAAATGGATTAAGTGTTCCAACCAAACGACACATACTGTCTGAATGGATACAAAAACAAGACCCATATATATGCTGTCTACAACAGACCCAATTCAGACCTAGGGACACGTATAGACTGAAAGTGAGGGGATGGAAAATGATATTCCATGCAAATGGAAATCAAAAGAAAGCTGGAGTAACAATTCTCATATCACACAAAATAGACTTTAAAAGAAAGACTATTACAAGAGACAAAGAAGGACACTACATAATGATCAAGGGATCAATCCAAGAAGATATGACAATTGTAAATATTTATGCACCCAACATAGAAGCACCTCAATACATAAGGCAAATGTTAACAGCCATAAATGGGGAAATCAACAGCAACATAATAATAGTAGGGAACTACTAGGGCTAATCAGTGAATTTGGTAAAGTAGCAGGATACAAAATTAAGGCAAA
>NC_041229.1:50771105-50794088 GCF_002837175.3 Physeter macrocephalus
CACAAAAACAGAAATATAGATCAATGGAACAGGATAGAAAGCCCAGAGATAAACCCACGCACATATAGTCAACTTATTTTTTATAAAGGAGGCAAGAGTATGCAATGGAGAAAAGATAGCCTCTTCAATAAGTGGTGATGGGAAAATTGGACAGTTACATGTAAAAGAATGAAAGTAGAACACTTCCTAACACCATACAAAAAAATAAACTCAAAATGTATTATAGGCCTAAATGTAGGACCAGACACTATAAAAGTCTTAGAGGAAAACATAGGCAGAACACTCTATGACATAAATCACAGCAAGATCCCTTTTGACCCACCTCCTATAGAAATGGAAATAAAAACAAAAATAAACAAATGGAACCTAATGAAATTTAAAAGCTTTTGCCCAGCAAAGGAAACCATAAACAAGACAAAAAGACAATCCTTAGAATGGGAGAAAGTATTTGCTAACGAGGCACGTGACAAAGGATTAATCTCCAAAATATACAAGCAGCTCATGCAGCTCAATATCACAAAAACAAATCAAAAAAATCTACAAGCAATAAGGGCTGGAGAGGGTGTGGAGAAAAGGGAACCCTCTTGCACTGTTGGTGGGAATGTAAATTGATACAGCCACTATGGAGAACAGTATGGAGGTTCCTTAAAATACTAAAAATAGAACTACCATATGACCCAGCAATCCCACTACTCAGCATATACCCTGAGGAAACCATAATTCAAAAAGAGACATATTAAAAAAAAAAAAGAGAGACATATACCACAGTGTTCATTGCAGCTCTGTTTACAATAGCCAGGACATGGGAGCAGCCTAAGTGTCCACTGACAGATGAGTGTATAAAGAAAATGTGGCACATATGTATAATGAAATATTATTTGGCCATAAAAAGAAACGAAATTGAGTTATTTGTAGTGAGGTGGATGGACCTAGAGTCTGTCATGCAGAGTGAAGTAAGTCAGAAAGAGAAAAACAAATACAGTATGCTAACATATATATATGGAATCTTAAAAAAAACAAAAAACAAAAAAAACTAACAAAAAAAAAAACGGTTCTGATGAACCTAGGAGCAGGATAGGAATAAAGACGCAGACATAGAGAATGGACTTGGGGACATGGGGAGGGGGAAGGGTAAGCTGGGACGAAGTGAGAGAGTGGCATGGATATATATACAATACCAAATTTAAAATAGATAGCTAGTGGGAAGCTGCTGCATAGCACAGGGAAATCAGCTCAGTGCTTTGTGACCACCTAGAGTGGTGGGAGGGAGACAAAGAGGGAGGGGTTATGGGGATATATGTACACATATAGCTGATTCACTTTGTTATACAGCAGAAGCTAACACAACATCATAAAGCAATTATACTCCAATAAAGATGTTTAAAAAAAAAGAATAAAGAATAATCTTTCCTGAGCATGACGCTTATAAAACTTTTAGACTAGAGCCGTCTGACAGCTATATAGAAAAATCATGTTTAAGATAGAAGACTCTTGAGAATAGTGATTTTCTACACTTTGTTAGGCAGATATGGAGAAGTGGTTAAGGGCATTGTTATGGGTTGAATTGTGTCTCCAGAAATTCAGGTGCTGAAGTTCTAAACCCAAGTGCCTAAGAATATGACTCTTTGGACATCAGTTTTTTGCAGATGTGATTATAATAGTTAGGATAATAAGGTCATTTGGGTGTGTTCTAATCCAATATGACTGAAGTCCCTATAAAAAGAGAAAATTTGGCCACAGCGATAGACATACATTGAAGGAAGACAATGTAAAGAGATATAGATCAGTACAATAATTCTTATTTTTTTCCTGTTGCATTTAATCTGCTTTAAATTTACCCATTGAGTTCTTTGTTTTGGTTACCATATTTTTTCGGTTCTCACATTTCATGTGTCCTCTTTTTCTGATATACTGTCACTGTTTACAGTTTCTAGTTATTTTCTGAAATTTTTATGCTTGTCTTTAACTCCTTGAGCATAACATGCCGAATAGTTTCACAAAATATACCTTCTAATTCCAGTATCTGGGTCTATTTCTGTTATTTGTTTACATCTCCCTGCTGGTTTTACCTCACATTGTTACCTGGCTTGCCTGATGTGCTTTGGTCTCGTACTTAAAAATTTACTTGAAAAATTAATTTGAGCAATTTGGTGTTCTCCTCCTCCAGAAAAGGAGAATTACCATGTTTATGTTAGCAGGGTGCCTGAAGACAAGGGCAATGTGCAAACAATGTTTCCAAATTCCAGGCTTGAGGTTTTCTTCACGATTTAAACAATGTGAAAAAAGGGGTAGGGTGTGTGAGTTTTCTTGTTTGTTTTCTGGCTTACCAACTTGCAACGCACTGAGACTTTTCTGGTCCCATCATAAAACATAGATTCTTTTTTTTTTCTTTTAAATTTTTTCACATCTTTATTGGAGTATAATAGCTTTAAAATAGTGTGTTAGTTTCTGCTTTAACAAAGCAGAATCAGCTATACATATAACAAAGTGAATCAGTTATACATATACATATGCCTGTTGCATTTAATCTGCTTTAAATTTACCCATTGAGTTCTTTGTTTTGGTTACCATATTTTTTCGGTTCTCACATTTCATGTGTCCTCTTTTTCTGATATACTGTCACTGTTTACAGTTTCTAGTTATTTTCTGAAATTTTTATGCTTGTCTTTAACTCCTTGAGCATAACATGCCGAATAGTTTCACAAAATATACCTTCTAATTCCAGTATCTGGGTCTATTTCTGTTATTTGTTTACATCTCCCTGCTGGTTTTACCTCACATTGTTACCTGGCTTGCCTGATGTGCTTTGGTCTCGTACTTAAAAATTTACTTGAAAAATTAATTTGAGCAATTTGGTGTTCTCCTCCTCCAGAAAAGGAGAATTACCATGTTTATGTTAGCAGGGTGCCTGAAGACAAGGGCAATGTGCAAACAATGTTTCCAAATTCCAGGCTTGAGGTTTTCTTCACGATTTAAACAATGTGAAAAAAGGGGTAGGGTGTGTGAGTTTTCTTGTTTGTTTTCTGGCTTACCAACTTGCAACGCACTGAGACTTTTCTGGTCCCATCATAAAACATAGATTCTTTTTTTTTTCTTTTAAATTTTTTCACATCTTTATTGGAGTATAATAGCTTTAAAATAGTGTGTTAGTTTCTGCTTTAACAAAGCAGAATCAGCTATACATATAACAAAGTGAATCAGTTATACATATACATATGTCCCCATATCTCTTCCCTCTTGCATCTCCCTCCCATCCTCCCTATCCCAACCCTCTAGGTGGTCACAAAGCTCTGAGCTGATCTCCCCTGTGCTATGTGGCTGGTTCCCACTAGCTATCTATTTTACGTTTGGAAGTGTATATATGTCCAAATGCATAGATTCTTTACCAGGTTCTATACCTTTGTCAGGACTGAGATTCCAATTTTTGTTCCCCTGGCCACTCCAGCCAGCCCCAGAGCAGAGAACAAACCCCCAGATGTGTCTCAATAATAAACAAATGC
The DNA here is from genome assembly GCF_002837175.3 of Physeter macrocephalus. Classification (NCBI taxonomy): domain Eukaryota; kingdom Metazoa; phylum Chordata; class Mammalia; order Artiodactyla; family Physeteridae; genus Physeter; species Physeter macrocephalus. The sequence goes on from NC_041229.1 coordinate 50,774,606, forward strand.
TCTGAGGACTAAAGCAATCCTCAGTGTTCTCCTCCTCCTTTTGGCATCTTGGCATCTCCTGGATCTTGACCTTAATTGTATAGTATTTAGTTAGCTTCTTGATACTTTAATAAAAGATGCAATTTTTATTTCATTCACCTTTGAACAACATTTCAGTGGAAGGGTTGCTCCAAATGACATAGCCTATAATTACCTGAGGCAGAAACCTCAATTTTCTGTCCATTACAAAATGTTCAAAACTTCCTTTTAGGGGCTTCCCTGGTGGCGCAGTGGTTGCGCGTCCGCCTGCCGATGCAGGGGAACCGGGTTTGCGCCCCCGTCTGGGAGGATCCCCCATGCCGCGGAGCGGCTGGGCCCGTGAGCCATGGCCGCTGGGCCTGCGCGTCCGGAGCCTGTGCTCCGCAACGGGAGAGGCCGCAGCAGAGGGAGACCCAAAAAAACTTCCTTTTATATTTAGTAATAGTGCAAAACAAGAAAGTTTCCAGGTAATTTTACTTTCTGATTTTTGTTAATAATCTTAATTTTCTGTCTTTAAATTATAAATCTCTCATTATTTGAGTTTTTCATCATAATTTTCATGGCTGGCACAGTGCCAAGTGGATGCTTAATGAATGATTTGAATGAAACAATGAATTGGTAAATGCAGTCTATCAGGTCATAATTAAATTATGAAATGCCACCATCCAAAAATGTAGAAAACCAAAATACGGCAAGTAGTAAAATTATCCTTCTACTTTTATTACAAAGAAAATACCCCCAAAGTAAACAAATAACATTAACACATTTGGCTGCCAGATGTTTTTTCCTTTCCCTTTGTATCTAGGTAGAACAGTCTCAGTCTCTGATTTTATATACTGTTGAAATAGACTAAGGGTCACTCTAAAATTTCTGACAAATTCCAGAAGTTCTAATGTAATCAAACTCTAGAGTTGAGTTTCTTCCTTCTTTGAACCAATTCACTTTATGCATCATCTCCTCACTCTAGACATGGTCTTTGTCATGTCCACCAAGATTTAGAACTTGGGCCCTTCTGTTTTTTCCTTATCCAAACTCACATTCTCACTTGCATTTGTGTTTTTACATGATAGATTTGTATCCTGCTGTTTTCTCTCCTAAAAGTTTATTATGAGCTTTTTCTTTTGTCTTGAAACATTATTTGAAAACATGAGCTGTGCATCATATTCTGATATAGATGTACCATATTTTACTTTAATCTTTCTTCTATTTTAGGAAATTTAAAGCATTTCCTATTTATTCTGTAACATAAATTGCTGTTCAATAACTACATGGACACATAAATCTTTGTCTAATTTTTATCTGTTTTATTAGTGTGGAATTATTTCTAGGGAAGAAATTACAAGCTAATTATTACATGAACTTGTTAAAGGATCTAAATACATATTCCAAGATACTTCTCCATATGTTGTAAAGATTTACACTCTCTCCAACTGTTAATAATAATGCACATTTTATGCTATAATTGGCAAAATTAATTCTTTTTTTAATTGTTAATCGAGTAGATTAAAACAATACATCATTGTTTGAATGTACATTATTTTGACAACAAATGAAATGTTTTGTTATGTTTTGGCCTGATAAAATATTCTATAAATTTGCATTTCACAAAGAATTCTACTAATATGGATAAATCGATAGATTATGGGATATAATGTGTTCCTTTCATAAAGACTTCATTGGCAAAGAAATCTTGGAGAGGGCTTCTTTTTTGTGCCTTAGTGGTGACTGGAAAAATGAAAAGGGCTACTGAATTTGTCTGAAATCCATTTGTCTTACTCAAAACTGTACTATCAGGAGAATCCATCAGAAGACAACAAACATCACATTCAGGATGTGATGAAAATCCATGTGCACAGGACCACAGAATTTTCTAGAAATAAAAGGGAACAAATACCAGTAGGACTGGTTTCATAAAAGAGTCCAAGGAAAGGATATGTTTGAGATTGCCTAGGCGTGGAGATGAAGCTACACTTTTCCTAATGTCTTTGACCTCAGGCTGATCCAGGTGACATGGCCACTTCTCTCTGAAGCCCTATCATTATCTAAGATTTAACTCTCATATATGAAATATACTTGATTGTGATGTGCAAACAGTTAAGCTTTTATGTACCTGCATGTTACATAAAATGTATGTTATATATGTAGTCTGTGACTGTTGGTAAATTTTTCTTAAACTTTCCTCCAGAGTTTTCATGTTTTGTTATACTTTTTCCATCGTGTCAACATAGAAATAAATTTGACTTCAGAACAAAAAAAATAGGAAAGAAAGGGAAAATTATATTGAAACCTTAGTTCTGTCACTTTCTTATTATTTTTGATTAGATTGATTCCCATCCTTGCTCTAAGCCTCAGTTTCCATATGTTAAAATGTGGATAATAGCATTCTCCTTGCCTTTCATGTAGGATTGCTTTGATGATCAAATGTGACATAGATAATAGAGTATTTCAAAATTTGACAGTGTTTAAGAAGCTTGAAAAACATAAGATTTTATTTTTCTTCAGTTAGAAAACTCTATTCCTTGGGTAAGTGGTAGATTACTACGTTATAATTAAGATCTGACTTATTAAAAACAATTGTACCCTTGCTGGGTATGAAGAGATAACAGTGAAGACTCCAAGCCATTTCACAAAGAAAAAGGCACATAATAGCAATAGACTGTGCATTCACAGAGCTTGTCTGCTTATTTTTAAGTGCCAAGTTTTAAATCCTTTTGAGTGGTGGTGGGGGGGCAGTGCTAGTGATTGGAAAAGCACTGACCCATCACTTTGACATGGTGACAGCCCAAAAGGCATTATCACAGGGATGGATAATATTTTAAAATGATCACGTTACCATTAATCTGGCGCTGAGCATTCTCTCTGCCTGGGACAAAGGCTATGCAGCAGCTGGAATTCAGAGCTGAGTCAGGGCATCCAGCAGGTATTTATGACACATCACGTGCCTTTGGAACAGCATGGTCTTTCTTGATAACAGATGATACAAAGGCATCCTTCCTATGCGGAGAGGAGGGGAGAGAGAGAGCATCACTAAAAAGGAGAAAAGGCAGATCCCTTCAAAGATAGTTCAGCCTAGCCTTACCCTGATTCCATTTCTTTCAGGAAAAAAAAAACATTTATCTTCCATATGTTGAATCACCAGAGGTTTGCTGTTGTTTCACGGGGTAAAACACATTTTGTACAATTTCAGTCCTTGGCTATAGGGCTGTGAGGATTCAGGGGCAATGTCAGTATTTTAAAACTTTTATTTGAAGAAAAAATATAAACATGATGGTAGTTTCCATTTATTCTACTGAATCCTTTATGATCAAGCATTTGAGAGAGTCCAGCTTAAAACATGCAGATAATATTTTACAACTTTCTTGTTCTTCAGTTAAAATGTCATCTGTGTCATTCAACTATTTTTTTACTCTCTAATCTTTTCATTTGAATTATTGCTCCAATTTGAACTATTGTTCCTGTTCCTCTTGCCCATTCTTAAGGCTGAAAATGATTCTAATACCTTACATCATAAAAATACTTCCTTTGATTCTACTTCATCTTTAAGTGCTAGAGTAACCTGGTTTAACTATGAGTTTGGAATCTGGCAGACCTAGGTCTGAGTTTCTATATTCATACTTATAATCTGTGTGACCTTATTTAATGCCCTCAAGACTCGGTTTCCGTATCTGTAAAATGAGGGTGATGATGTACAGACTTCAAAGGGTTGTGAGGGTTAAATTAGATATGGGATACAAAGGGCTACATACAGTACCTGTCACATTTAAGCACTTTTCTTGATTCACCACAGCAATTCTTCATGAATGTAAGTATTGCATGAGTTCAAGGAAGAGTCTTGTTTGTTTTGTTCACTGCTATACCCATGTTGCCTAGAATAGTGTCTGGCACATAATAGATGCTCAACAAGTGTTTTGTTGAATGAGTGAAGAAAATAGATGAGTAATCTCCATTACAATCTCCACATCATTTCTTACCCTTCACCCACCCCACCCTAGGAAGGGAGAGTACCTGATGTAGTGCTTAGGAGTTAGCCTGCCTGTCTTTGGATCTCACATCTACCATTTACAAGTTGTAAGACCATAGGCAAGTTTCTCCATCTCTTTATGCCTCAGTTTCCTTATCTGTAGAATGTGGATGATGACAGTAGTCCCTATATCCTAGGGTTGCAAGGATTGAGAAGTTAATACTTGCAAAGCCCTCAGGAAGGCACAGGTTGCATAATAAGCACTATGTGAGCATTTTCTGCTGTTGTAACCCGACTCACCCATAATTTTGTTCATCATTCTTTTATACCACTTTTTGTCCTGGATGGACTTTTTAACGGTTTTTCATGTCTCTGTGTTATTTACTCTTATTTCCCTAAACTCAACTATGGGGCTGGCATACAGTAACTGTTAAACACATGTGCTTCAGATGAGTATTCCTCCCTGTGGCTTAAAAGCTCTTCAAAATATGTCCTGGCAACCCTACTCATTCCCTTTGTCCCAGAACCTCCCACATACAGACCCCTCCCTTTGACATCCAATTGTTCATTTCCAATAGCTATCCAGAAAAAACTTGTTGTATGTACTAATGACCTGCACGTAAACCATCCATTCTGTAGATTATCTTATACCATGTCAGGTACCAATACCACCTCCCTACCCTACACTATAGTTGTCTATAAGATTTTGACTTTGCTATGTTTTATTTGTTTTTGGGAAAATTACTTAATCTCTCTGTGTCTCCATTTCTTTGTAAAAATGGGATACCAATAGGTATCTTCTGAATTTTCTCTGGTTTGTGTATTTTGTGAATCCATTCACGTAACAAGGTGCTTAGAACAAGGCTTATCACCCAGTAAATGCTCAATAAGCCGGACCTAATATTCTTATTCTAACTGTTGTTGAAATCTAACCTCTCTCAGGCCTAATTCTAGCTTTGGCTGATTATGTATGGGTTTAGCACTCAAATAGGTACTTTTTAAAAGTGTGACTATTATACTTTGTAACGTCTGATCATTTCCAACCAGAAAGACCAAATAAGGAATAATTCTTTCTCTACAAACCCAGATATTGGAGTCTTCGCATATCAGAGTGTACAGGAAAATATTTGATACTTTGAATTCTGATCTGATTAATATGGATGGCTTTCTGCATGTTTAAAAGACTCTTTTCTTCAGTATTTCTCCTTTACATAGGCCCTATTTTTTATCCTATCTTATGTTTACCACATTGATTCTTTGCAGGAGTGTTTCTCTCTTCCTGGAATGACCTGCCACTGATTTCCATTTCATTTTCAAAATCCAAGTCAGATGACATTTCCCTTCTCATTTGTGCTTTACTTGTACATTGCATGTAAATTGCACATATTTAATTTATTATATTTTCAGTATTTATGCAGTGTTTATTTACATCTGTTTTCTTAGACAAAATTTGGTAGCGAATCCATGCTTTAATCATTCCCATATCTGCAGTACACAGCACGTGAGCTCGCATATAATAAGTGCTCAATACATGCTTATTTAATTAAACTGGATTTTCAAGAACACATTCTATTAATGATAAGGAAAGTTGTTAATGTTCAAGCTCTTTAATTAAGGTGCAGTTAAAGAGCAGAATTGTTGAAGAATCTAGTGGAGTAATTTTAATACTAGGGTGATTTCTCTATTTTCATGAGCACAAAATTATCTCAAATGGCTGAAACTTGTTTAAGATTCAGAAATGAGGTATAAGGATTCCATGTACTGAAAGGGGGAGGGAAGTATTAATTTGATGATTTTGAAGGTTCCCTTAGAGCTTTCATTCTATTAGAGGATATAAGACATAATCACAAATGAACAAATAATCAAATTAAAACTTAATAAGGAATAGATAATAGTAACATAAAAGAGAAAAGACACTATGCTACGGGATTTCTTAAGGAGGGTTGATTTGGAGGTAAATCATGTGTTTGTGAAGGGAATTTCTGACACTGATAACCCAACTTGTCTCCTTGGTGCATCAGAAGGGGCAGTGATCCAAATTTGCTGGCAGAAGAACCTGTAAAGGCCTTTTCAAGTATACAGCTGAGAACTGCTGGCCACCATCACAGCATCAGTGTTTTATGAACCAAAATCAGGACTATGTCTGACAAGTCCTAATCTCCTTGGGAACACTGGGACAGGAAAATTTAAAACAGCGTAGTCCCCCAAATGCAGCACACGTTTATAATCCACACGGTGCTTTCTCCTCCCTCTTTCATTCATTTTTCAACCTTGTTCAACATTTTACTCAGTAGTTATGTGGTTCTCAACAAATGCTGCCTAAATAATAATAAAAAAGAGCATAAACATGCTACCACCACGGTTTTTAAAAAAATTTTATTTTATTGAAGTATAGTTGATTTACAATGTTGTGTTAATTTCTGCTGTACAGCAAAGTGATTCAGTTATACATATATATATTATTTTTCATAATGTCTTCCACTATGGTTTATCACAGGATATTGAATATAGTTCCCTGTGCCATACAATAGGACCTTGTTGTTTATCCATTCTATATATACTAGTTTGCATCTGCTAATCCCAAACTCCCAATCAATCTTTCCCCCCATCTCTCCTCCCCCTTGGCAACCACAAGTCTCTTCTCTCTGTCTGTGAGTCTGTTTCTGTTTCATAAATAAGTTCATCTGTATCATATTTTAGATTCCACATATAAGTGATATCATATAATATTTGCCTCTCGCTTTCTGACTTACTTCACATAGTATGATAAACTCTGGGTTCATCCATGTTGCTGCAAATGGCATTATTCTTTTTTATGGCTGAGTAATATTCCATTGTATATATATATTCCACATCTTTATCCACTCATCTGTTGATGGATGTTTAGGTTGTTTCCATGTCTTGGTTATTGTATCACTGCAGTTTTTATGATAATAAGAATTTGAAGAGTGTGAATGTTTTATTTATTCATTCATGAAACATTTATGAATGTTTTATTTAAAAACTAAGTTTTGTAGTTATGAAATTAGTAACTTGGAAGCTACCCTAGATTTTTTTTCTTATTTTTCTCTTCCTAATAACCGAAGTATCACAAAGTCACATCAGTTCTACTGAGTCAATATCTGTCCCATCCCCTTTATTCCCACAGTCCTAAGTCGTGTACTTACTATCTTATGTCTTGCTGAGTGCAGTAGTGCCTTAATGGTCTTCCTACTTTGAGTCACTCTACTGGCTAAACCACCCATCGTGCAGCTTCTGGAGGGATCCTCATCCGATGTAAATCTGATCACACCACTCTCCTGTATAGACTTCTTCATTGGTTCTTTAAATCACCCTTCTTTTTGTTAGTGTGTCTGGCCCTTCTATGTTAGTATTCTTCTCTGCACTGATAAGCTTTGTCGTTATTGCCACTCCATAGGGAAGAAGAAAACATCATGCCTTTGTCACTCTCAACCTCATCTCTCTGACTTTTTTTGAATTGACTTTATTTTTTAGAGCATTTTTGGGTTGACAGCAAAATTGAGCAGAAGTACAGAATTTTCCCATGGATCCCTTCCCCAGACATGCATAACCTCCCCTACTATCAACATCCCTCACCAGAGTGGTTCATTTGTTACAATTCTTAAACCTACATTGATACATCATTATCATCCAAACATACCAGACTTTTTAGTTTATCATTCTCTCTTTAATATATTTCTGGGTTCTTTTATAGATAGGTTATTTCCATTTTACATTACATATACGCTTTATTTCATTTAGTTCATTATTTCATTAAATATATGCTTTGTCAAGCAACTACATGAGGTATGGGGAATAAAGTGTTGAGTAGACAGATGCAGTCTCAGGCCTTGGGTGCTTATGTACTAGTTCCTTATCACAGACCTCAGCCTCTGCCAGAATTAGTATACTAATTAGTGATGATTACAAAAGGTTCAAGAAACAGGAGTTCTTACACATGTTCCAGGTATTCTGTTTCTTGACATGTTTTCAGAGATGTCTAATGTATCTGCTAAAATGACTAAGGATACTGAGATACACACCACGTCTCCATAGGTTGGACTCACCTCGTAACCTTTGTCCTTGCTTGCCTTGACCCAACTGGAACTCTTGCCCCAGGCTTTATGAAATAGTCCCAATCATCCAAGTTCTCAACATCTTGTTTAGGGATTCATACCTGATGCTCGGGGGAAAACTCAGACCGGGTGCTTTCTTGTTTATTTCATTGATTTACTTTATGCACTATAATTGTATCTCCTTAAGACAAAATGGTCATCTTTCTCCTTGGGCATATGCTTCACCAATTTGGTGTACTCTATGGAATTCTATAGATGAGTCTATATGTATTTTCGCCTGTAGTATCCTGTTTTGGTTAACTGTAGCCTCATGCGTAGTTCCAAAACTCTCACTGTGCTTTCCAGACCTTTCCACCACTTTGTTGCTATGGGCAATGTAATATATTTGAAATATGGAGGACAAGCATTTTACTCTTTTCCCTGCCCTTTCTGTTATTAATAATCACTGTGACTTTTCAAAGTCTCCCTCTTCTCCCTCCACCCGCCTCTCCCTGGAAGTGTACTGTCTCCTGTCTAATTAATGACCATAGTTTACAGACAGTGCAGCTGTCTACACATATGGTTCATTACCCTTAAGACAGAAAACGATGTAAGAGTTGAAGGTTTCTTTCTCAGGGTTCTTTGGGCAACTATGAAGGATGAAATCATTAATGTGACTTTTAACTAAAACAGGGCCTTGTGGTATTGCATCATATTATTGTACTTCTAGTGCACACACTAGAGGCATTATCATTTTAAAATCAGGGTTTATTCGCTTTTGTTTATAGCCAAATTTGCTTGGTGCCAGAGAGAACTGAAAAAAAAATAATAAAACACTTTACATTGTATCTGAGTTTTTGAATTGTGTCACACTTGGTGTGAATTACCAAAAATAAGATGAATTAATTAGAAAAGAGGACTCAGTATTTTCCTAGAAGACAACAGGCTGGTCATCAGAGCAGCTGACATGTTTCAGAGAAGGGTGGCATTTGTCAGCCTGAAGAGAGGGAGCTCTTGGGTGCTTAACAGAGTTGCCTTTATTCATTCATGTGACACATATTCATTCATACTGTTTGCCAGATCTTGTTCCAGGTGCTGGGTACCAGTAAGCAAGAACTAATTTTTGCCCTCTAAGAAATCAGGGGATTACATGAGTCTTTCAGTTCCAATAAGATTTTTATGCCAACTTCTCAGTCCAGCTTCCACCAACTCACAGGAATCCCTGGTAATTGTGACTACTGATGATGGTTTTAAACACCCTCTACCAAGTCCCTCTTTTTAGCTTTTGCCTACCCCAGTCTCTTAAGATGGCCCTTAGTTACTGACATGTGATTCCTCCTGGTTGGTTTCACAGCTGGGCCCTGTGCCATGGCTGCCAAGTCAGGTGATATAGTTACCCTCATACCCACATACTGGTGAGAAGGGAATTAATGATGGCCCGTGTGCCTGAGGTGGCCTTGAGAAATGGGTGCTGACTAAAAAAGTCATATTGTTTTCCACTATCTTTTTGCTTTTGTCTCTGGTTCTTTGCCCTCCACTCTGTTTTTTTGCTGAAGGTCTGTTCTAAACTTTTCAACGTGACTAGGACTTTAGCACTTAATGAACTCTCGAGTTCATGACCCAGGAGATCTTGTCTCTATTCTCTGATAAGAGCTCTTCCTTTTCATCTCTTTCATTTGTTATTTTCTCCCCCGCTCATCCTTTAAATGAGGGGTTTGTAATCTGGCTTCTACAGTCCTTAACGGATCTTCAGATAGACTTCATGAAATCCACACCCTGCCCTGGAATTGTATTCACAAATTGATTTATGTGTGCCTGTGTAGTTTTCTGGGAGAGAATTCATGGCTTGCTTCAGATTCTCAAAGGGACTCAAAGATATACTCTAATAACATATTTGAACCTCTACAGTTTTCACGCTACACTTTTGTCTTTTCCCTGAGCAGTCACCATCATGCTTATAGTGTTCAATACCATGTAAGTACCATCCACTCTTAAGTTGTATTTCCATATTAGAATTCTCTTCTACTCAACTTCAAATAACTACAGGATGTCTTCCTCCTAGGAGTCTCAGAGGCTTCTCATGTCCTTGCCTGACTTACTGCCCTACTGTTTTCCTCCCATAACTTATTTTCCTCTTGCTTCCTCTGATTATTTTGGATAGGGCTATCCTTAGCCAAAGCAGATAAGACAGAACTCTCAAGCTCCCCTCTTTCCCTCACCACTGCCTTTACACCAGTCTCTGGATACCACATATTGTACGAATTTTTTATATACCACCTAAGTGTCCTTATCACTATGTCCTCTGCTACTGCTACTGCCTTACTTAGAACCTTAGCACTAAGACTCTTAGCTTCTCTCTGTCTCTATCTTTGATATTGTTCAAAGTATGTTTCACATAGAGATGAAAGGGATCATCCTCAAATACATATATAATCATGTCATTTCTTTATTTAAAATGCTTTAATGCATCCCTTGTCTACAAGATGAGATGACATGAAAATTCCACAGTGTATGCCATAATCTGGGTCATACCTTCCTCCCCAGCCTCATCACTTGGTTACTTCCCATATATGTTGGTGTCTCCAATGCTTTAATACTTCCTATACTCATGCAGTAAAGTGCCCTGCCACTGAGCATGGGGCTAATGTCTTTACTCCTTGACTCTATGTCCAACCATGTGACATGCTTTGATTAAAGAAATATTAGCAAATATGATGTAAGCAGTGTCTTGAAAACTGCTTGAATTACTGGCCTGATTTGCTCTTGTACTTTTGTCATCATCATGAGAAGGACATGCCTAGTCTATCCTGCTGGTCCTGGGAAAGGATGATGAACAAATGGGACAGAGCTTTTCCAGCTAAATTGCTTTAGCCAGGCACTGAGAAGAGCAGAGTCCTCTGCAAATGAGTGAGCAAGTCCAGATGACATAACCAGAGTCCTGCAACTTATTGTTGTGTGCCTCTGAGTTTTGGGTTTCGTTACACAGCAAAAGCAAACTGATACATTTTCCGTAAAGCTTTCTGCATGCTGGCCCTATTCAACTGCTCAGTGCTACTCAAAGCCATAAACTTTTACTCTGATGTTTCTCTCCTTTGATTCCCTTCAAATTCTTATCTGTCTACTGAATTCTTACTTACAGTGTGAGACCCAAATCAAGCATTTTCTTCCTCAGTGAGGCTTTCTGTGAATCTGCCATGAAAGTTGTCCTTATCTCCTTTGGGTCATGTAGGACTTTGCACATACTAACTTGTATTTGAAGCTTGTTACATGTCTTTTTCTCCCCTACCAGTCTGAGTACTCAGAGGACAGGGCTGTTTATTAGTTAACTTTAGACAAGGTCAGGGAAGCCTTCACAGAGGAAGACATACCCAAGTTGAACATAGAAGGATAAAGATGAATAGGTAAGCAGGAGGTAAATCAGGAAAGCTTGGGTAACCACGAGGCTGACATAACCAGAAAAGTTTGTGAATAATAACATTTTTCCTTGATGTTTCTTTGACTTCCCAGGTATAATGGAGCCTGTTTTTCAGTGCAGTAAGGAAAACTATTCCAAAGGTACAGTCTTGGATATGCCTAGGAACACTGTGATTTTTCTTCCCATTGGGCAGCAAAACCATGTACTGTATGGTCAGCACCTGCTTTTCTTTGGACATTCTGTACAGCTGTCCAGTCTGTGAGAATGGTGACATTTACAGCCATTACAAGGCGACTGTCCTGGCTGCTTGCCACAGTAGGGTTAAGGTCCAAGTGGCTACCATCTGGCAGGACATCTGCTCAGCCACTGGGAGGGCTTTGGATACAGCAACATGCCCACAGAGAAGATAATGCACTCTGCCCTTTGGGGGAAGAGAATACATTGCATTTCCACCCATGCAAGAGATGAACAGTGAGAGTAACCCAGAGGGGTTGCCTTTCCACTATGGCTGTGATCCTTCATAGGCTTCAGGTTTGGGGCCCATGACAGTATGTACTTGCTGGGAACATGGCATCTCTAGCCAGACTGACTGGGTTCCATCCTGGCTGCATCACTTTACTATGTGACCTTGGGGCAAATTACTTAACCTTTCTGATAGAGCAGAATCCATCCTCAGTAAATGTCAGCTATTTTTATTTTCAATAGCGCCTTAGGGTTTATCATGTTCTCTGAAACTCTGAGGCTCCCAAGGATATCTGTGCAGTGCCTTTCAATGACAGTCAAGTCCTACCTTAGTAGACATGCACCCTATTCCCCAGTCATGCTGATTTCCTGAAATATGTAATATGAATTTGTAATATGCTTTCTGACACCTCTGGGCCTTTGCACACAACGTTTTCTTTGCTGGAAAACTCTTGTTCTCTCTTTATCAGTTAACTCTTCATCATTTAAGATACCTTTGAGGCATCACTTCTTCCTGGAAGCCATCCTTGATTACCTCCAGGCTATGTATTGCCACATGTCTCTGTGTACTCACCCTAATATTGGATGGATGAAGTGCTTATGTATGTGATCTCTGTTACTCTCATTTAATTAATCCTTAAACAGTCAAATTATGTGCTTTATTATCTTCTTGAAAAAACATCTATTTGTACTTGTTTCAAATGCAGATTGTGACCCACAGGGGAGGGAATTGAAAGCCCAATCCTAAACAATGAGATTGGAACAATTACATGCTACTTTCCCATCTAAATCTCCTCCAGTCTGTAATTGTGTACAGACGAATTGACCAGCTGGAAAGAGCTGATTCAGGGAATTGGTGTTATTGGTCCAATATAGACATTTGTTTGGCTGAATCTAATCATGCTTAAAATTATTTCAGTTAAGTGAAATTGTGTGTACATGCTGTCACTGGATTAAGGAAAAAAGATGAAGCCATTTGGACCCTGGAAATTCTTTATTTTTTGCTATAGCTGAGTCCAGCAAGACTCTTAGGCAGACAGGTTGTTGTCTACTTTATGTAATTTGATAAAGTCTTACCTGGGGCTTACCTGTCCATAAACAAGTCTCTCTCCAGCCTCAGATCAGATCTGATATTCTTTCCATTTTAGTCAGTCCTTGATTTAAAGTTGTATCTCTAGAAAGCTGCTATAGAAACAACCTTGTCACCTGAAATGGATAGTATCTTAACCAATACAATTAAGATAATAATAAACATTAACATATTTGTTCATTTAATTAATATTTCTTTGTTATATAACATACACTGAACATTCTTTATTGATACATATTTGGGACAGATCAGTGAACAAAACAAATACAGATTCCTACCCTCCAGGACCTCAGAATCTGGTAAGGAGGCATGGAAACTAATGAATCAACATAATGTATAAGCAGGATGCAAAGATTATTGGAAGACAATAAATGCTATGAAAAAAATAAAGCCAATTAAGATGCAAACCTTTATACTTTATGTAGCCCTTCCACATACATAGTATCAGATGATCTTTCTACAAAGCTTGAGGTAGGCAGGGGATATATTCCCAAATGAAGAATTGGGGCAAAAAGGCAATATGGTGTTAGTTCCTGCCTGGTATTAAGTTCTTCCTTGTATGTGGAAGTATTTGAAAACACTGTTAGCTTAGATTCAACTCAAAACCTAAGGCTAATCCTAGAAATAGAGATTTAAAAATCTTCAAGAAAGTATTCTTGGAGTGAATATCAAACAGCCTTTGTCTTAGTCTGACTCAAATTTGTATACTAGTTCCAACAATCAAGTGCTTCTTACCTTTTAGCTGAAGCTCTAGTTCCTAGTTTGTAGATTAGCTTTAGTGCCTGATTCTTGTTCCTTGTGCCTTCAGCCTCTGTCAGATCATCTTGAGAACTGGAGTTCTGCTAGTGTGCTTGCTAGTCAGCACCCTGGAAGCCTTGATTCTAGAGCTTACAGTCTTCTCTGTGAATCTCAGCCTACTAGGTGTGGCCTTGATAATAATGACAAATAGAGTCTTGACAGATGCTCTTGGTGATGGAGCACAGATGAGTGAATTCAAGGTAAGGCCCCCATGAAAGGGGCAGGCAGGGCCAGAGTGAGTACCCCAAACTAAGGGCCAGACAGGAACTCAAAAACAGGGCAGAGCTATAAAAGTGATAGAAGCAGAGGTGGTAGGTAAATAAGTGATATTAAGTAGATAAAAATAAACCTATTTAGAGGAATTATAAAATTTATTCAGGGATTCAAATGATTTTATGAATAATGAAAAATGACAATATCATTACTAATAATTTACTGTTATTTAGTGTTCCTTTTATTTGTTAGGGACTAGAACATATACTTGATATGTATCATTTAATCCTCCAAAGAACCACTTAAGTTTAAGTAATATGTAGCTTTTTTAAATCTGGAATTTGGTTCAGAGAAATTAAGTGATTTGACCAATTTCAGAGCTAATAAAACGATATTCTAGAGCCAAATTATGGATTTGCATTGAATAGTTTTGACCTTGATGAAGATTCCTCATATACACAAAATAGAGCTAATAAATTTACCTTAAGGAGTTGTGGTGAAGTTTAAATAAAATTATGCATAAAGATAACAACCCAGTGCTTAGCATATAGTACATATTCAAGCTTTTTCTGTGATCATGTTTTTTTACTGTGTTCCTCTATCTATGTTTACCTAGCTAGGGCTATCCCAGACTATAATAGAACTATGGTGGCTCCTCATTGTGAGTTAGCATAAATCAGTGGTTGAATTAATGACTGTAAAATCTTATTGAGTGCAATTCACTGTAGCTATGGCTAGCTTTACCAAAAAGAGGCTGGCAAAACATTAGTATTCATGATGCTATTTATCTTCCTATTTATTAAGAGGTATTTTGAAATTGATGCTTTTAGTTGGTTTCCAATTGTTTCTGTTATGTGCTTTGGTGTCTTTTCAGGCAGGACTTTCATTTCACAATAACTTTTGCTATTTTTTGGTAAGATATAGAACAACCTCTATACATTGAGGCACGAGACTTCAGTTCCTTACTTGTGGTTCTTATGCTCAACTTGCTGTGGGAACCGAAGCAAATCACTTACCCTTGGTATAGTAGAAATGTTAGGACAAAAAAAAAAAAAAGTGAGCAATTCTAGTTCTATCTCCTGCTAGCTGTGTGAACACAAATCACTTAACTTCTTGGAGTAAAAAAATTTATATGAATAGCTTATATCTCCCAGGGCTGTAAAGTTAAAAGGAACAATATATTAAAAATAATCAGCACATAGCATAGGTGCTTAGTAAATATCATTTCCCTTCCCTACCACCTGAACTCTGACCCATCAGAGAAATGATGGGATTAAGCAAGAAGTAATCTAGCTAGCTATCATCTGTCTATGAATGATGTATTTACCAGAAAACCCTTTTCTCAAATCTGGAACACCAATGCACAAAATTGATACAATGAAGCTGCTCTGGCAAACCAAATCACACAAGCACTTTTCAAACCTAAAATTCAATGACCAGAGCAAGTCACATGGCTTGTCAGAGGAGCAGAGCTCTATAGCTTCCCCAGCAATTGATGTGGACTTAGTGAAAGTATTAGAGCTGTAAATGTAATCAATTTACCAAAAGTAAATAAATATAGTTCTACAAATTAGTTCATAGACCTTCACTGACACTTGCTCAAGATGACAGAATAAGGACACTCACATATCAAATCCTGGTTCTGCCACCATCTTGATACTTAACCTTTTTATGTCTGTTATCATTTCTATAAAACAAGGATAACAATATTCTCTTTATCATAGGGTTATTGTCACGATTGTATGAGTTAATGTACATAAAACAATTAGAACACTGCTTGATACTTGGCAAGTACTACATGTCTTAGCAATTACTAGATATTATTGTTATTATTATTAATATCATTATTATTATCAGTCCCTGAATTCTAGCATATCCTAGGTCTTTTGCTTTTCCATATAAATTTTAGAATCAACTTTACAAGTTCTACCAAAAGCCAGCTCTCATTCTGAATGTGATTACATTGACTCTATATGCCAATTTGTGGAAAATTAACATCTTTACAATATTGAATCATATAGTCAAGGGACATGGGCTAATGTGTTAGTGTTTGCCTGGTATATTTCTTTCCATCTTTTACTATTATGATATCTGTGTCTTTATACTTAAAGTGGTTTTATTATACACAGCATATACTTGAGTTTTACTTATTTATCCAGACTGATAATCTCTATTTTTAATTGAGGTATTTAGACACTTTACATTTAATGTAATTATCTAATTGTTTTTTATTATTTTTTTAAAATTTATTTTATTTTTATTTATTTATTTTATTTTTTTTTTGCGGTATGCGGGCCTCTCACTGTTGTGGCCTCTCCCGTTGTGGAGCACAGGCTCTGGACGCACAGGCTCAGAGGCCATGGCTCACAGGCCCAGCTGCTCCGCGGCATGTGGGATCTTCCCAGACTGGGGCACGAATCCGTGTCCCCTGCATCGGCAGGCGGGGTCTCCACCACTGCGCCACCAGGGAAGCCCATTTTTCATTTTTTTTAATAAATTTATTTATTTTATTTTATTATATTTATTTTATTTTTGGCTGTGTTGGGTGTTCGTTGCTGCGCGTAGGCTTTCTCTAGTTGCGGCGGGCAGGGGCTACTCTTCATTGGGGTGCACATGCTTCTAATTGCGGTGGCTTCTGATGTTGTGGAGCATGGGCTCTAGGTGCATGGGCTTCAGTAGTTGTGGCACACGGGCTCAGTAGTTGTGGCTTGGGCTCTAGAGCACAGGCTCAGTAGTTATGGCGCATGGGCTTAGCTGCTCTGCAGCATGTGGGATCCTCTCGGACCAGGGATTGAGGCCGTGTCCCCTGCACTGGCAGGTGGATTCTTGACCACTGTGCCACCAGGGAAGTCCCGATTGTTCTTTTTAAATCTACCATCTTTCTATTGGTTTTCTCTTTGCTCTACCTGTTTATTTAAAATTATCTGGTCCTATGGAAGCAACCTGAATGTCCATCGACAGATGAATGGATAAAGAAGATGTGGCACATATAGACAATGAAATATTACTCAGCCACAAGAAAGGAATGAAACTGAGTTATTTGTAATGAGGTAGATGGACCTAGGGTCTGTCATAGAGAGTGAAGTAAGTCAGAAAGAGAAAACCAAATACGGTATGCTAACACACATACATGGAATCTAAAAAAAATGGTACTGCTGAACCTAGTGGCAGGGCAGGAATAAAGATGCAGATGTAGAGAATGGACTTGAGGACATGGGGAGGGGGATGGGTAAACTGGGATGAAGTGAGAGTAGCATTGACATATGTACACTACCAAATGTAAAACGGATGGCTAATGGGAAGCTGCTGCATAGCACAGGGAGATCAGCTCAATGCTTTGTGACCACCTAGAGGGGTGGGATGGGGAGGTGGGAGGGATGCTCAAGAGGGAGCAGATATGGGCATATATGTATGCATATAGCTGATTCACTTTGTTGTACAGCAAAAACTAACACAACATTGTAAAGCAATTATACTCCAATAAAGATTAAAAAAAATTATCTGGTCCTGTTTTCCTGTTTTCCTGACTGTTTTTAAACTAATTAAGTATTTTTTTTATTATTTTATTTATCTCAACCACCAGCATATTTTTTAAAAAATTAAATACTTCATCAAGGATTTATAATACTCACACTTAACATTTCACAGTCTATCTTTAAATAATATTATAGTACTTCATATATAATACATGAACATTAGAATCATATATTTCCATTTTCTCATTCTAACCATTGGTGGTATTGTAGTCTTATATTTTATTTCTACGTATGTTTTAAATCCCTCAATACCTTGTCATTATTTTTGCTTCAAAGAGTCAATCATGTGTGAAGTAATTTAAAATGAGATAAAAATGTCTTTCATTTACCCACATAATTACACTGTCCATTGCTCTTTATTAATTTGCAAAGATATGTATTTCCATCTGAAATTTTTTTCTTCTTTCTTTAACATTTCTTGTACACTAAGCCCATTAACAATCAATTTTCACAAATTTTGTTTGTCTGAAATTTTTCCTGTTATTTCTTTTTTTTTTTTTTTTTTTTTTTTTTTTTGTGGTATGCGGGCCTCCCCCTGCTGCGGCCTCTCCCGTTGCGGAGCACAGGCTCCGGACGCGCAGGCCCAGCGGCCACGGCTCACGGGCCCAGCCGCTCCGCGGCACGCGGGATCCTCCCAGACCGGGGCGCGAACCCGGCTCCCCTGCATCGGCAGGCGGACGCGCAACCACTGCGCCACCAGGGAAGCCCCCTGTTATTTCTTAATGCTGTTTTTGCCAGATATAAAATTCTAGTTTGACAGTATATTTTTTCCATTCAGTACATTCAAAATGTTGATTCGTTTTCTTCTGACCTGCACAGTTTCTGATAAGCAGTCTTCATCATCCTTATCTTTGTTTCTTTGTACTAAGTCTTTTTTTTTTGTTTTTTTTGCTTTATTTTAGGATTTTTCTCTTTAATACTGGGTTTCAGCAACCGCTTTTGCTGCCCCTTCTGATGTATGTGTGTGTGTATGTGAGTGCATGCACATGCATGCAAATGCACATGTGTGTTTACCCTGTTTGGAGTGTGTTGAGATTCCTACATCTATATTTACAGTTTTGTTTGAATTTGGAATTTTAGGTGGCAGTATTTATTCATATATTTTTTCCTGTTCCCCTTCCTGGGACTCCATTTAAACATATGTTATGTAACTCCGTGGTCCAGCACACACGTTCCTTCCCACCACAGAGCCTTCGCACAAGCCATTCCCTTAGCCTGAGATGCCTTCCCATCTGCCCCACCTCCTGCTTCTAGTTAATTTCTGTTCATCTTTCAGATCACAAGGGCCACTTTCTTTGGGAAGCCTTCCCACCCTCCAAATCTGGGTCAGGCTTATTTGTCACAGGCTCCTTTGTGTCAAAGCACTCATCTCAATTTGTGACTAAACATCACTTTGTGTGATTACTTAATTATTGTCTGCTTCTCGCCCCACAACTCTAAGCCTATTGAAGCAGTTGGCATATCTGTTCTGGGCCACCCTTATCCATCCCCAGTGCCTAGTTCTGTGCCAGGTACATTACAGTTTCTAGGTAATTACATACTGAGTGGAAAGAAAGAATGAATGAATGAGTGAATGAGTAAAAATTAAAAAACATGTTATGTTACTTAATATTATCTCACAGTCATTGAGGCTCTGTTAAAATTTCAGTCCCTTTCTGTCTATGCTTAAGGTGCCTTAAGCTTTTGTTGTTTTGTCTTAGAGATCACAAATCTTTTATTCTGCTCTAATCTTTTATTTTCCATTTCTTTTCTCATTATGTTCATGTTTTCTTTTAAATATATCCACTTACCTATAATGGTTGCCTTAACATTATTGCCACTAGATCCATCATTTTGGTCCTTCATGTTTTGTTTCTTTTAATTTTTTTTTTTTTTTTGTGGTATGCGGGCCTCCCTCTGCTGTGGCCTCTCCCGTTGCGGGGCACAGGCTCCGGG
>NC_041229.1:50794252-50802573 GCF_002837175.3 Physeter macrocephalus
CATGGCTCACGGGCCCAGCCGCTCCGCGGCATGTGGGATCCTCCCAGACCAGGGCGCGAACCCGGTTCCCCTGCATCGGCAGGCGGACGCGCAACCACTGCGCCACCAGGGAAGCCCCATGTTTTGTTTCTTTTGACAGAGGTTTTAACTAGTTATGAATAATATTTTCTGCTTTATGTTTTGTCTAGTAATTTTTAATTGCATTCTAGACATTGTAGTTTACATTATTGAAATTCTCAATATTTTTTTCTTCTTTTTTAAAGAATGTTACACTTGTATGCATTGCATTGCAGAAGAGTTTGATCCCTTCAATTCCTGTTTTTAATTTTTGCTATGTTGAATCTAGTGGAAACATCATTCTCATGATAGTCTGGTCCTACTCCTCCAGTGACTCCTCTGAGCTTTCCACTGATGGCCTTATATGATCACTGAGGCCTCTCCATGCTAAATGATAAAAGGCTAAGCCTCTACTTCCCTGGGTAAGCTTGGGATATTGTTCTGCTTATGTTACCCTGGTCATTCTCTGACTGAAAATGTGGAGTTTCAGTTTATGCATGCATGCCCTAATATTCCTATGTGGATTTCTGGAGTTGTTTTTCAATATAACCCTCTACTTTATATGAATGCAACTCTCTATACTTTGTATGAATCTTCCTTACACTTTCCTGCTACTTAAGCCTTTTTGAACCGTGATTTCCAGCTCCTCAGATCAGCAATGTGATCAGACTGTTTGGATCTTCTGTCCCTGTCCTTGCCCTCTGCGTATTGTTTCCATGTAAAGTTCACAGAAAATGTAGGCTTACTTTGTGCATTTTCCTTCTCTGAAGAGCACAGTCCTGAGCTTCCTATTGTTGAACGTCTAAAAGCACTGGTTTCATATATTTAGTCTAATTTTCTCATTCTTTACAGTTGGAGATTATATCCAGTACTGCTAATCCATCTTGACCAGAAGTGGAAACTGCTTTTTTCCCATAGATGTATCCATTTGTCTTAGCAATATTTATTGAATAAGCTATCCTTTTGCACAATTAATTCCTTTGGTGTAATTGCTGCAGATCAGTTGACTATATAAATGTGGGTCTCTCTCTGGACTACTGATATATTTATCTTTTATTATCCTAATACAATTATGGTTTTTGTTTGTTTTTTAATTTTATTGAAGTATAGTTGATTTACAATGTTGTGTTAATTTCTGCTGTACAGCAAAGTGATTCAGTTATACACACACACACACACACACACACACATATATATATTCTTTTACATATTCTTTTCCATTATGGTTTATCACAGGATATTGAATATAGTTCCCTGTGGTATACAGTAGAACCTTGTTGTTTATCCATCCTATATATAAGTTTGCATCTGCTGATACAAAACTCCTACTCTATCCCTCCCACCACCCTTGGCAACCACAAGTCTGTTCTCTATGTCTCTGAGTCTGTTTCTGTTTCATAGATATGTTCACTTGTGTCCTATTTTAGATTCCACATACAAGTGATGTCATTTGGCTGAGTAATATTCCATTGTTTATGTGTGTGTATATATATACACACATACATATCACTTCTTCTTTATCCATTCATCTGTCGATGGACATTTAGGTTGTTCCATGTCTTGGCTATTATAAATAGTGTTGCTGTGAACATGGGGGTGTGTGTATCTTTTCAAATTATCGTTTTGTCTGGATATATGTCCAGGAGTGGGATTTCTGGATCATATGGCAACTCTATTTTTAGGTTTTTGAGGAACTTCCATACTGTTCTCCATAGTGGCTGCACCAATTTACATTCCCACCAACAGTATGGAACAGGGTTCCATACCCCAACAGGGTTCCATTTTCTCCATACCCTCTCCAAAATTTGTTTGTAGACTTTTTGATTATGGCCATTCTGACCATTGTGAGGTGATACCTCATTGTATTTTTGATTTGCATTTCTCTAATAATTAGTGAGGATGAGCATCTTTTCACATGCCTGTTAGCCATCTGTATGTCTTCTTTGGAGAAATGTCTGTTTGGGTCTAAATGGGTCTTCTGCCTATTTTTTGATTGGGTTGTTTGTTTTTTTTTGGTGTTGAGTTGTATGAGCTCTTTGTATATTTATAATTAAGTCCTCATCAGTCACATAAGTTGCAAATATTTTTTCCCAGTCTGTAGGTTGTCTTTGCATTTTGTTTATGGTTTTCTTGCTATGCAAAAGCTGATAAGTTTGATAAGGTCCCATTTGTTTATTTTTGCTTTTATTTCTATTGCTTTGGGAGACTGACTAAGAAAACATTGGTACGATTTATGTCAGAGAATGTTTTGCCTGTGTTCTCTTCTAGCATTTTTATGGTGTCATGTCTTATATTTAAGTCTTTAAGCCATTTGGAGTTTATTCTTGTGTATGGTGTAAGGGTGTGTTCTAATGTCATTGATTTGCATGTGGCTGTCCAACTTTCCCAACACCACTTGCTGAAGAGACTGTCTTTTCCCCATTGTATATTCTTGCCTCCTTTATTGAAGATTAATTGACCACAGGTGTGTGGGTTTACTTCTGGGCTCTCTATTCTGTTCCATTGATCCATATGTCTATTTTTCTGCCAGTACCATGCTGTTTTGATTACTGTAGCTTTATAGTGTTGTCTGAAGTCTGGGAGGGTTATGCCTCCTGCTTTGTTCTTTTTCTTCATGATTGCTTTTGCAATTCCTAATGCAATTATGTTTTGATTATTGCAGCTTTATAGTAAATTTTGAAATCAGGTAACATGAGAACTCAACCCATATTTTTCTCTTTTAAGATTGTTTTGGCTACTGGAGATACTTTGCATTTTCATTTAAATTTAATATCAAGTTATTAGTCCTCAAATTTTTGCAGAGCTTTTGATATGTATTTTGATAAACCTATATATTAATTTATGGAAAAAAATAATTTTGATCATATTGAATTATCCAAATCATCAAAATTGTATTGTTCTTCATTTACTTAGGTCCTTTCTTTTGGTTTCATTTAGCAATATTTTATAATTTTTCATGTAGAAGTCTTGTACCTTTATCAATTCAATTATTCCTATGTATTTGATATGGTTTTTGATGCTATTATAAATGGCATTATTTAGAATTTTATTTATAAATTGTTGTTAGTACATAGAAATGTAATAGTAGAAAAACAGAAATCAATAAACAAAATAATTTTGTTTATTGATTTTGTATTTCCTCATAGACTGTATCCTATACAATTTAGGGTCTTGCCTCTATGCGATGTGTGCCACTTTAGAAACATCCATCTAACATACCATTCCTAGATATCTGTCCTTTTTCTCATCTACATCCAAGTGAATGGATGAAAAAAAGAGAAACAGGGGTTCCATTTCTGTCTCCCTGAAGTCCTTTGTGGTTTCCTGTCTAAGCCCATTTCTTTCACAATGATGAACATAATGATGTAGTGTATTTTTCAAACTGGGACACTTTTTAAATCAAAAGGAATAACCATTAATAATTAAACAGTTGTAAATCAGTGTTGCAGATTGTTTGCAAAGATAGTGAAATTATCCCTTCCATCTTTGTAGGCACACCATTTTGTAATATGACATTGCTACTCCTCCCATCAAGAGGTGGAAATAAATAACTTCTCTATGCCTTCAGTCTATTTTCTATCTCTTGAATATGGCCTGATTTTATGGCGTGCATTGATCAATAGAGTATGACAAAGGGGTATGTGGAAATTCCAGGCCTAGGCCTAGAGAGGTGTTGCAGCTTCCGTTCTCATCTTCTCTGAATGCTATTCTAAGACCATCATTTGAAGAAGCCAGGTGTAGGATCCTGGAGGATGAAAGGACATGCATGGCTGAAATAAGCTGGCCCTGGAGCTCCCTGAGAACAACCAGCCAATAGCCAGAACAAAGAAACCATCATAGAACATTCAGCCACACTAAAGCTACCAGATGACTTTAACTGCATGAATAACCCAAAGTGAGACCAGAAGAATTAGAATTGTTTTAAACCACTAAATTTTGGAGCAATTAGTTAAATAACACTGGTGTGGCCAGGAATGTTCAGAGCAAGCCAAGCCATGTGGTCAATTTAATAATAATTTATATCAATCCTTTTTGAGAAAACATCACTGCTTTCACAGAAGGTTGTGTTCTTTACTATAATCATGTAAATTTAATAAACCGTGTTCTGGGATGTGAGGTACAGTGTGTGTGTGTGTGTCTGCATTTCAGAGCAGGGGGTTATAATAATCAGAAGTGACAATAGATATGGAAGAGGAAAAAAGAAGGTAGTTGATTCTGAAAGATCTACTACACAGGACACTTTATTTATTTATTTTTTTTTGCGGTACGCGGGCCTCTCACTGTTGTGGCCTCTCCCTTCGCGTAGCACAGGCTCCGGACGTGCAGGCCCAGCGGCCATGGCTCACGGGCCCAGCCGCTTCGCAGAATGTGGGATCTTCCCGGACCGGGGCACGAACCCGCGTCCCCTACATTGGCAGGCGGACTCGCAACCACTGCACCACCAGGGAAGCCCTACACAGGACACTTTAACTTCATCCCTCATAGCAGAAAAATAGCAACAAGACAAAACAAAATAAAACAGTCCCTAGAGATTTTTTTCCATGGCTCTGTCTGCAGCATAGTGTTGAAGATAGAGCATCAGTTTCAGGCTCTTTTATTGTCCCTCTTCTGTATGCTGCCATTCCCTTCTCTTCTCCTTCTTTCTCCAGACAGAAAACAATACATTTGATACCATTTTGCGTACAAACTGACAATATCATTCCAGGACAGTCTTTGTCAAATTAGACCCATATCACCTTGATTGGAGTCTTAGGTGTTCCTGCACTCCTCAGACCCTCACTTAGAGATGATCTCTTATTTCTTTCCCCAGCTGGCTAATCACATACACAAAGTATAGATTTTTCTCAGTTAATACTCAGAAGACGTTCATATTATTTTTATGACTGAATGCCTGCTTTTCTCAGTGCCATCTTGGTCTCAGAGAGGAGGAAGGATGGTCTTTCACTGCCCATGAGTCAGAAGGAAAGGGAAGGAAGTCAACCTCACTGAAGCTTGCTCACTACATCTCTGACAAAGTTTGCAGAGGATAATCCAGATACAGGTGTTGAACCTGGTGAGAACTACTAGAAGAAGAGGCCCATAGTGCAATGGTGATGGAGCTGTTATTAGGCCATCACTAGTTTCTGAGAAGTAAATACAGAGTACTAGGCATTACATTTATCATTTATAATCATATTCAAAATATGGAATGTAAGAGGTGTAGCTCAGTGACGGATAGAACTTAGTTTCTTTTCTTAATGTTAAGGGCACAATAACAGTAGCACAATTATGTGAGCCTTAAGACCACACACACATACCCCTTTCCTGCAAGGATGGGTTAGATTCAAGGACAAGCACCTTCATTGTACCTGGTGCTAGAATTGAAGCTCTAACTGACTGGGGAAAAGATTAAAGTGTTTTGAGTATGAACAATAGGCTCTTAGAATTGGCCCTCTCTTGCATGTCCTAAGCACTGTTTATTTTTCTCATTCTCTCCTGCTGAGTGATCTATGCTGATTTTAATATTAGCCTTAGGACAGGGTATCAAATGTGTCTTCATAGGTAATCAGTGGCTTAGACTAACTCATCTGGAAATTGCACTGAAGCTGTATCCCCAGCAAAATGTTAGAGTATGAAAAGCATCCGACTGGGTGTACTTTCCGTATTACTTACCCAGAGAATTGTCAAGGTCCCAACAGAATGAAATTTAGTGATCTAATAGTCCTATTTTTCTCTCTCTTATTCTCTCTTACTGTCTCTGTCTCTCTCTCCCCATCACCACCCCCCATCTCTCTTTTCCTTTTAAATCATTGGCCTAAATCTGATCCAGGAAATATTTTTGCCCTTCCTTTGTCCATCTTCCATTGCTATTTGATTCATAGTGAGTTATATACCCAGGCCTGTCTAAGGGTAACTTGATTTTGGAACTTGAATCTACAGTTGGACTGTTATGAATATGTTGTTGAAATTATTTATTAGTACTTGTTATAAATATTAATAATGGATTGAAAATAATGGAAAGAAGTTGAAACTAAAATACGTGTTGCATCTTCAAAATTCAGTGTGGTCTTGAGGTAGAGAACTCTGCTCTTCTGCTTTATCACTGGTGAACAACGTTATGCTTGGTCAGGAAGTCACAACTCTTGTAAATCTTTATTAGTGTTCAAGATCATTAATAGGAAGCCAAGAGGAAAAAGAAGTAAATACAGAGTGTCAGTTTCAGACAGTTAGAGACAAGTTCATTGAGCTGTAAATTAAATCAAATGCCACAAAATATGCAGATTGTAAAAATGTCCATTCTCTGCAAAGCTGTTAAACTTTAAAAGGTCTTTTCAATTAAAATGACTGAGATGAGTATTGTGTCATGTTGCTATGGAAAGGGCTGAAGGACAGTCAGAAGGCACTGGGTACAGGAAAATGGGTGGGGATTTTTTTCAAGTATATAAAGGGATCCATTAGCAATGAATATTTGCCCACCCTGTCAACTATGTGCTCTAGCTCCCACTCCTTGTTTCCTGGTTAAACTTCTGCACACATTATTAAAATTGTGGGGCTTTCTCACTAATATTTATTTCACACTTGCTTATTTAATGTTACCATCTCCTTTGTGTTAGTCTTGTCCCTGAATCTGAACCCGTTTTGAGTCATGAATAGGTACATTACCAATACTGAAAATCTCAGATAAAAAGGATCCTGGCTGAGACTGGGTTATGTGTCCCAAACTCTAACTGTCATAATTAGAGAGACATGGCACTGTATCTTTCTAAAATGACACACAATGGAACATTTCCCCAAAGATTGACTATGTATGGATGCAGAATGGTCAACGTTAGCAAACATCCACCACAGGTTTAATTTGGCTGCTCAACCAAAAGTGCATATTGTTTTCATTTTTAAGGAAGGAAGGAAGGAGGGAAGGAAGGAAGAAAGAATGCACAAATAAGGAAACATATCTATTTTCCAGGTTTAATGCTATAAGCCAATTAGTTATTAGAGGTTGAATTTATTTGCTCAACTAAGAATATCACACCTCAACTGTTGTAAGAATTGGGGTTCCTCCTTGATTAAGCAGAAAAAAATATCTACTGTCATTCTCTCAGATCTTTTTTTTTTTCCTGCACTGGTCAATAGGAAAGTTAAATGAGTTAATGATAAAAATAAATAACTCCCTGTACCTTTTTTTTTTTAAATGATACTGGAAAATTATGTAATGGTCTTCTCCTTCTTGGTGCAGTATTGCTTTGTTTTTCTCATTTGGTAGGAAGGGATAGGGAGTCCAAGTGGTGACACTGAAAGTGGCTGTGGATACCCCTCCTAATTATATACTCATACCTAGGAGAAATAACCTTGGGAAGGACATAGGTGTCTATGAGGGACTGAATAGTGCAGCCCCACACTAGAGATATCTACCTCCTAATTCCCAGTACCTATAAGTGCTCTTATGTCTTTTACAGCAAAAAAGAAAAAAAAAAAAGGACTTTTCAGATGTGATCAAGTTAAGGATATTGAAATGGAAAGATTATCATAAATTTTCCAGATGGGCATGATGTAATAACAAGGGTATCCTGCAAGAGGAATGAGGGAGTAGTTAGAACTAGACAAAAGATTGTTTGATGATGAAGATGGTAGCAGAGGGAGGGAGAAAGGGATTTGAAGGTGCTCCACTGCTGCCTTTGAAGATGGAAAAAAGGGAAATGAGCTAAAGGATGTAAATTGCCTTTGGATGGGTAGTATTTGAAGGAGACGATGTGGCTTGCTGTCAGCTTTGGTGCATGACTTTCCACAGGACCCAAGTGTTACCATCTCCTGGCCAGGAGATGGTGGTGGGTAAAAGAATTTTAAAAGAAAGGTGAATTGTTTCTGAGGATGGAAGATAGATTCATGAGCCATGTGGTTATTATAATAGCAGTGCCCAAATGGACATGATCCTTGGGGCTGTTCATATCCAGGCTCTTGTATGATGCCCTGGTACAGATGATAGGACAAGATATGCTTCCACATTTTTTAAATTTGCCAACTACTGAAACAAAAGAATTATTGAATCATGGGTTGAACAAGAAGGAAAACGTTACGAAAAAAGTTCAACATTTGAAAACAGGAATGTAAAGAGAACAGACAACAGAAGCAAGAAGAACTACAATCCTGCAGCCTGTGGAACAAAAACCACATTCACAGAAAGATAGACAAGAAGAAAAGGCAGAGAGCTATGTACCAGATGAAGGAACAAGATAAAACCCCAGAAAAACAACTAAATGAAGTGGAGATAAGCAACCTTCCAGAAAAAG
>NC_041229.1:50802979-50803754 GCF_002837175.3 Physeter macrocephalus
AGATAAAATAGAATTTAAAATAAAGAATGTTACAAGAGACAAGGAAGGACACTACATAATGATCAAGGGATCAATCCAAGAAGAAGATACAATAATTATAAATGTATATGCACCCAACATAGGAGCACCTCAATACATAAGGCAATTGCTAACAGCTATAAAAGAGGAAATCAACAGTAACACAATAACAGTGGGGGACTTTAACACCTCACTTACACCAATGGACAGATTATCCAAAATGAAAATAAATAAGGAAACAGAAGCTTTAAATGACACAATAGACCAGATAGATTTAAATGATATTTATAGGACATTTCATCCAAAAACAGCAGATTGCACTTTCTTCTGAAGTGCGCATGGAACATACTCCAGGATAGATCACATGTTGGGTCACAAATCACACCTCAGTAAATTTAAGAAAATTGAAATCATATCAAGCATCTTTTCTGACCACAAGACTATGAGATTAGAAATGAATTACAGGGAAAAAAAACGTAAAAGATACAAACACATGGAGGATAAACAAGGGAGAGGCCACAACAGCGAGAGGCCCGCATACCGCAAAAAAAAAAAAAAGAAAAATAACTAGAGACAAATGACAATGAAACATGACTATCCAAAATCTACGGGATGCAGCAAAAGCAGTTCTAAGAGGGAAGTTTATAGCTATACAAGCCTACCTCAAGAAACAAGAAAAATCTCAAATAAACAATCTAACCTTACACCTGAAGGAACTAGAGAAAGAAGAAGAAACAAAACCCAAAGTTAGCAGAAG
>NC_041229.1:50803769-50805546 GCF_002837175.3 Physeter macrocephalus
CAAAGCAAAGATCAATAAAACTAAAAGCTGGTTCTTTGAGAAGATAAAATTGATAAACCATTAGCCAAACTCATCAAGAAAAAGAGGGAGAGGACTCAAATCAATAAAATTAGAAATGAAAAAGGAGAAGTTACAACAGACACCGCAGAAATACAAAGCATCCTAAGAGAATACTACAAGCAACTCTATGCCAATAAAATAGACAACCTGGAAGAAATGGACAAATTCTTAGACAGGTATAACCTTCCAAAACTGAACCAGGAAGAAATAGAAAATATGAACAGACCAATCACGAGTAATGAAATTGAATCTGTGATGAAAAATCTTCCAACAACCACAAGTCCAGAACCAGATGGCTTCACAGGTGAATTATATCAAACATTTGGAGAAGAACTAACACCCATCCTTCTCAAACTCTTCCAAAAAATTGCAGAGGAAGGAACACTCCCAAACTCATTCTATGAGGCCACCATCACCCTGATACCAAAACAAGACAAAGATACTACAAAAAAAAAAAAATTACAGACCAATATCACTGATGAATATAGAAGCAAAAATCCTCAACAAAATACTAGCAAACAGAACCCAGCAACACATTAAAAGGATCATACACCATGATCAAGTGGGATTTATCCCAGGGATGCAAGGATTCTTCAATATACACCAATCAATGTGATACATCATATTAACAAATTGAAGAAGAAAAACCATATGATCATCTCAATAGATGCAGAAAAAGCTTTTGACAAAATTCAACACCATTTATGATAAAAACCCTCCAGAAAGTGGGTATAGATGGAACCTACCTCAATATAATAAAGGCCTTATATGACAAACCCACAGCAAACATCATTCTCAATGGTGAAAAACTGAAAGCATTTCCTCTAGAGCTAATCAATGAATTTGGTAAAGTTGCAGGATACAAAATTAATGCACAGAAATCTCTTGCATTCCTATACACTAATGATGAAAAATCTGAAAGAGAAATTAAGGAAACACTCCCATTTACCATTTCAACAAAAAGAATAAAATACCAAGGAATAAACCTATCTAGAGAGACAAAAGACCTGTATACAGAAAACTATAAGACACTGATGAAAGAAATTAAAGATGTTACCAACAGATGGAGAGAAATACCATGTTCTTGTATTGGAAGAATCAGTATTGTGAAAATGACTATACTACCCAAAGCAGTCTACTGATTCAATGCAATCCCTATCAAATTACCAATGGCATTTTTTACGGAACTAGAACAAAAATTCTTAAAATTTGTATGGAGACACAAAAGATCCTGAATAGCCAAAGCAGTCTTGAGGGAAAAAAACGGAGCTGGAGGAATCAGACTCCCTGACTTCAGACTATTCTACAAAGCTACAGTAATGAAGACAATATGGTACTGGCACAAAAACAGAAACATAGATCAATGGAACAAGATAGAAAGCCCAGAGATAAACCCACGCACCTATGGTCAACTAATCTATGACCAAGGAGCCAAAGATATACAGTGGAGAAAAGACAGTCTCTTCAACAAGTGGTGTTGGGAAAACTGGACAGCTCCATGTGAAAGAATGAAATTAGAACACTCCCTACACCATAAACAAAAATAAACTCAAGATGGATTAGAGACTTAAATGTAAGACCGGACACTATAAAACTCTTAGAGGAAAACATAGGAAGAGCACTGTTTGACATAAATCACAGCAAGATCTTTTTTGATCCACCTCCTAGAGTAATGGAAATAAAAACAAAAATAAACAAATGGGACCTAATGAAACTT
>NC_041229.1:50806274-50820620 GCF_002837175.3 Physeter macrocephalus
ACCTAGAAAAATGGTACAGATGAACCTGTTTGCAGGGCAGAAATTGAGACACAGATGTAGAGAACAATCGTATGGACACCAAGGGGGGAAAGTGGGGGTGGGGGTGGTGGTGTGATGATTGGGCGATTGGGATTGGCATGTATACACTGATGTGTATAAAATGGATAACTAATAAGAACCTGCTGTATTAAAAAATAAATAAAATTCAAAAATATTTTTAAAAACTGGACTGTAGGGCAAGTTTTGAAGTTCTTACATCGATTGAGGTCACAAAATGAGTAAGTCCTGGTGTTTTACTAGAGGTTTGTTTTAATCTGAATCACGTGAGGTTACAAAACGCTGAAAGCCAGTAAGTTAACTTTTTGATTGTTTGACAGAGAAGAGAGAAATGATTTTAACTTTATGATTATATTAGAATAATTCCAATATAAACTCACATTGATCATTGTTTATTCATGCTGTGATCTGCCTTAGTCCTCAAAAACCTAGGTTCAATGACCCAAGATAATAAGGGACCCTCATGTTGATATTGGGGTTCCCAGAGGTAAGAAAGAAAGGGTATGTTCTAGGTATTGCAGTCAGCCTCATGAGATGCAAAATGCATGCTGCTAATTGACATAGATGCTTTATTTGGGACTGAATCCAGTCTTTCCCATGAGTCATTTATTTACTGGCCCTGACAGGTTGGAGAGCAGCTTTTAGGTACTTGCCGCTATGGGCTCTGCACATTAATATCCTATAGGGGAATGCTTTCTATTGCACATGCAGATGGGCATGGAGCTGACCTTAAACATTTACGTTTACCATAGTAATTTCCTAGCCCCAGACAAGGGGAGTAGAACTGGAAAGGAAAGCTAATCTATTTAGTATGATATGTAGGAAGGTGTGCTTCCTCCATGGTGGTGCCTTTGTGTAAAAGTGAAGCAGCACTGAAAAAAATGTATGGAGCCTTCCCCACTTGCACAGTGACTTTTCATGAGCATCCTAGGAGGATCACTTTGCCGGAAATAGAAAAATTAAGGGATACTGCAGAAATCTTAATTAATGTTATTGTATAAGATTTAAATCTTATATTCCTCGAGTATCATTGATTGTGGCAGGATGAATGTTCCTTGTCTGACATTGAACAAATGAACAGAGATTCACAATGTTCTGGGCTATCTGGCAGAAAGACGTTTGTTTTCAGAATAGGTTCTAAAACACTTTTCGTTGTTTTAAAGTTAAGTAATATTTATTGGACAGTCGTCATGGATCCTCAATGGGTCAATGCCCCCTGGTGGCAGCCGTGTACAAAAACAATGACTGTCAGATTTAGATTTCATGGAAAGGAAGGAGCAGAAACTCATAGCTGAGGAAGGTAAGGCAAAGACGGTGACAGAGTGCTTTAGGATGTCTCTGGGATTTCCACTAGTTCTTAATAGGAGAACTGCCTGCCTCTTGAGGTTGATACTCTTATTCCCAATTTACAAATAAAGATGTTGGGTGTCACAGAGGTGAAGGAAGTTGTCCAAGGTCATACTACCGCTATTGACCCGTAAAGAGGTGGTGTTTATCCAAATATAATTTATAGTCGATCCTCTGTATCCATGGTTCCTCTGCAGCTGGATATTCAAGCAACCACGGACTGTGTAGTACTATAGCATTTAGTTTTGAAAAAGGTTTGAAAAATACACGTGCAGTTCAAACACACGTTGTTCAAGGGTCAGCTGTAGCTGGTTGCAAGCCCAGAATATAGACCTCAGACTGTCTGGCTTTTACTCTGTGACCAATATCCAGCTCTGATGTGATATTTGAGAGTTTCTTTTTTTTTTCTCAGCATTTTCTTTTCATCAACATGTGCAGTGGTTGTGGTCTCAAGACATTCCTTTTCCACAACCCTCAGAAACATATCCATTGTGTAACTAGCACGTTGTCAACATTAAAAGCCCAAGTAATTGAGGTGCTGCTCTCACAGTGGAAAGAAAAGAACAAGTCAGGGGAAGGCAGTGCACTGAAGGGCAGTGCCTTCAAGGGAAACATCATTAAATGCTATTGAGGAGTGTCCCAGTCATCCATCCGTAAATTGTCCCAAGTGTTCTTAGCCTCAAAAATGTCTCCTCAGCCCCTCTTCTTGGTCAACAACTAAACTGTGTTTTTGCCATTTTACCCAAGCCTCCCTGTTTCCAGTTACTTTCTCACCTTAGCTGTAAATTATCTATAGCCTGATTTTAAATCCCCAAATCAAATCTTCACTTTATTGCTAGTTCAGGAGATTAAAATGTGAACCTCCAGGCAGCAGTTAATAAGTAATTGTTTATTTAGCCATCACATCAAGAGTGAAGTTCACAATCAATTCTCCAGAGGTCGATTTTAGAATTCAGTTAAATACTGCTTTTCCAACTCCAAGTGAATAAATTGCTCAGTTGTTTCCTGAGTTTAAGGTTATAATGATAATTGTCTACTTCCTCTAATTAAATTGAATCTCCACTTAAGAATTGTACTTACTAATAGGTGTTTCTATCTCATTTTCCATTTACCGAAAGAATTACTAATATTTATTGAATACATACTATATGCTAGACACTATGTTTAAATATATGTTATGAATTACTTGACAAATAATTCCAACATCCCTATTGCATAAGTACTATTATTATATCCTTTTGTTCAAGTGAGGAAATTAAGGCTTAGAAAAATTTTTAGGTCAGCAAAGATAAGCAGTAGTATATCAAAGCCTCAAGACCCAGGTTTTTACAATTCCAAAGCCCTTGTTCTTAAGTTCTTACTGCATTTGATAGTATTGAGGTAACAGTATGCATGTTTCCTAGTAATCTTCTATATTTATGATTGCTTAAATACAGTTTAAGATTCCTTAAGCATTGTCTGAGGCTTAGATACTGCAGTAGACATTGAAGATGCAAAAGTAGTTAAGTTATTGCTCATATGCTTAGGAGCATAGTCTAGTTCTAGAAGAGAGGTAGGGATATATGAATAAAATTTTAGGAAAAATAGTTTGATAAATATTACTATAGAAATATCAACAAATTACCTTAAAATATGAGAGTGTAAGAGAGAGATTCCAGTGGGTTGTTAACAGAGTTGCTCTTCATGGCTTACTGGAGGAGATGGACTTTTTAGTTATTGCTGTCTTAATGGGTCAGTTCTGCTGCACCCCCATGAAGTATGTCTGTCTCATCATTGCTCAATCAGGCAAGTAAGGCGGTTGTGTACGAGAAACTTTCACCTTTTCATTTCACTGATAGAGTAACTTGCTGATTGTTGTTCTAAAGACTCAAATATAGAATGTCCATAGTTTTCACATAGTCAGGACACTCACCAGAGAAAAATCAATAGTACGTATGGAACTAGACATTGGGAATGAACTCAGGGATCATTTGGTCCACACCTAAGTCCCATTCATTTATAAGTCTGCAGTACTATGCTCACCTTTATTCACACATCCTTTCTTTCTTTCCCTTGGGCCAAAGCATTTGTATAATTTGCAGGATCAGAGAAGTTTCTGCATAAGTCACAAACTATGCCAAGAGTTAACTCTTTGCTCCTACATCCTAGGTCTTGGTGTGTCTGAACTTACCCCTGTCTCATAGTAAGTTTCCCTACCTCAGCCACTGGTATCTTCTCTTGTCTGCTGACCTAGGCAGCCCATCAAAGATTTTAAGAGACAGGACTGACCTGACAATTCACACATCTTACAAGGTGGATAGTTTATTTTCTTCTTTATTTTTCTATAAATATTTAATTTTATTTCAGTAACAAATCTGAAATGCTTCAGATGGGAAGATAATCTCATTTCAGTAGGTACAGACTTTTCCTCCCAGTACCAGTGGTCATGGACTACTGCTCCATTTTTCCCGGCAGTGATCATTAAGAAGATTCCTCCTGAATTTGCAAGGCTATTTGATAATATCTCTGACTCAGCCGTCAGGTATACTGTGTCTTGGTTTCTGTTGCTGTCCTGGACTATGACCCAAGGTTGCTCTGTGTTACATTCAGTGCACTAGATTCTTGACTAGTAAGATTACAAAAATAGGCAAACTTAGTGATAGAACTTGATGTGCATGAAAGGTGCAGTTAAATTCCTTCCAATGGTCTGTAATTTCAACCTCCATGTGGTCAACTTTCTGTTTCCAAAACTAAGCCCAGGTTATGGTGCAGGCATTTACTGAACACCTTTAGTATTTCAGGAAGCATCAAAAACAAATGAGTGACAGAAAACTTTTTTAAGCAAAGTTTTAGGACAATTAGTTTCCTTAATGAAAAAAAAAACAAACCTACAATAAGTAAAATAAGTCCCCAATTGTCGAAGAGTTACATGAAACAACAAATAAATAACCATAATATAGCTTGAAGAAAATAAAAGAGTACTTTTACCAAAACTCTGGAGGTACAAGAGCTTTCTAATCTTTAAAGCAGCAGAAGAACCCTCAAAGGAAAAAATCGATATGGTTGACTAAATAAAAATTCAAAGCTACTGTATATCAACAAAGAAAAAATTTCAAGCAAACACATAACCAAAAATAAAAGAGAAATAAAAAATGATGGTATGCTGAGTGAAGTACAGCAATCTAAAAAGGCCATATGCTGTGTGTTTCCATCTATATCATGTTTTCAAAATGACACAGTTATGGAGATGGAGAACAGATGAGTGATTGCCAGGGGACAGGGATGGGATGAGGGGATGGATATGACCATGACCATATGACCATATGACCAAAAGTGTAACATGAGAGAGATCTCTGTGGTCATGGAATGGTTTTGTACCGTGATTTCTCTGCATGAATCTGTGTACACATGTGCTAAAATGGCATAGAACTAAAACACACAAACATTGCTCCAATGTCAGTTTTCTGGTTTTGATATTTTACTATAGCTACATGAGGAAGATTGGGTGAAGGGTACACTGAACCCCTCTGTTCTATTTGTGTAACTTCCTGTAAGTCTATAATTATTTTGAAATAAAAATGTTAAAAGTAGTAAATATTAAAAAATACTTTATTATTAAACTTTCTTTTTTAAGTGAAAGCAAGTTTATTTAGAGAGATACAGATTTAATAGACAGAATGGGGATGGTCTCAATTGAGAGAGGCCTATTATGAAGCTTTTAAAATAGAGCTATCCAATAGAAGTACAATTTGAACCACAAAACATTTAAAATTTATTTTTTGAGATATATTTGACATATGTATAAGTTTGAGGTGTATGTGTTGATTTCATACATTTATATATTGCAATATAGTTGCCACCTTGGCATTAGCTAACAACTCTATCCACAGATATAATTTAAAATTTTCTAATAGCCACATTAAAAACAGTAAAAAATAGTGGGTAATATTTTATTTAACTAATAAATTTTATTAATTTTAATAAAATTAACATTAATTTAAATGAACATTTTATTAATATTTTAATTTTTATTTTATTTATTGAATATTTTATTCCAAATATTATAATTTCAGCATGTATTCAATAAAAACATTATGGATGAGACATTTATTTTTTTATATTTTTATACTTGAAATTATTGTTTTGAGCCTCCAGGGTGTTAGAAATTCCTTAATTTAATACTTTGCCATGTGCAACTTTGCCTCAGATCCAAGGATCCTAGGATTTACTAAACACATCGAAATCACTTAAACCTCAAACTCTGGATGCAGTTGAGAATGATCACAGAGACAGAGTTGGGGGTGGGACCCCACCTCAGCTTCCTCCCTCCTCTCCCAGACTTCCTCCACATACCAGGCCCTTCCTCTCCCCCAATCTCAAGGACTTCATGAAGCCCCAAGCACACATGGGAGAGCAGGTCATGTGATACACAAACTCAGATCCCCACAATTCCTCACAGGAAGTCCTTCCTTATGTCTGCCCACTCCCACTCCTGCTTCAGCCTCAGTGATGTCCCCAGTAGAGTTCCAGGTATGTATGGAAGGTGATCCTAGAACATTCTCCCAATAACTACAGGGCTCACTATCTCAACTCCCTTAAGACTTAGATCAAATGTCACCTCTTAGGAAAGCCTTTCCAGAGGATAATATTTAAAGTTACAACTGGCTCCCTCATCTTCCCTACCTTCTTTTTCTCTAAATCACTCTACTTGTTGAGACCTCAGTAATTTACTTCAATTATTTGAAGTTTGTTTTGTGTCCATGTTTTCCATCAACATGTAAGCCCCATAAGGACAGGGATTTTTGCCTGCTTTGGTTTGATGCATCCTGTAGTGGCTAGATGCTCAATAAATATATGTTAATACATTGAAAATAGTTAAAAGTTTTCAGTCTCTATTATATTTATTGAAGCAAGTATCCAATAATCCTGGATAACAGGCTGTTAGTTTTAGGATGTCCCTTTTCAGTTATGTAGCTGTATTAACCCTCAGTATTTGAGAAAATAGACATATATTTACTTGATTTTGCTTAATAGATTGTGTCCTTTCTCTGTTTATGGCAAAAGGCCCAACAAACCTTCAGAAAGAGAGTAAACTAGATCTGATCTCTTCCATTTAAGGATTCAACATTGTTAAATATCTTTGATGGGCCAAGTTAGTCCTGTCTTAGGTCAACCGGCTGGATGAGAAGGGATAGAAATTCACAAAAAGGGAGGGGAGAGTCAGACATGTTCAACCCCATTCTAAAGGGTCTGAGAGGAATGTTTTTCTCCTGGCACCATCTGTGGCTTATAAAATGTCTTCATATCCAGCAACTCTGGGCCATGAGTCCAGTGTGTGAAGACATACAAATTAATGGGCATGTGGGGAGCCCAGACACACACTGAGGATCACAGCAGAGAATAGTACTAGAGAAAGAAATTGTATATTTCTCCCTATTAATCAGAAATAAAAGATTATTGCTAACCAGCAGTTTTGGAAATGCTTTAACGATGACTGAACTGGACAAGAATTGCATCAAACAGTTGGGACCACATATTTTCAGTAATAATAGCAGAGAATGGATTCTTTCTCAGAATTAGGTAGAGTTTCTAACGTTTCTCTCTGAGAAGCAGGGAAGGACAGGATTGGACTATTGTGCTACCTGAGATGATAGAATATTTTTTATCTTAATAAAGAGAAGAGAATCATGGAAAAATAAAAGATATTCTTTTGATGGAAATATGGCGAACTCAAAGTCATACTAATTTAGATATTCTTTCCTTTCTTATTTCTAAAATAAACGGGGAAGGGGGAAGCCTTTACACTAAAAAAGGTATTTAGTTTCAGCGTTAATTACAATGGTAAAAATTGGAAATAATCAAAGTTAGTAGTGATTAAGTAGAATATTCTTCATTCTGATATTATATCCATATCACCTAGAACACTATCTGTTACATAGAAGTACACAGTGTATATTACAAAATAATGAATAAATGAACAGCTGATTAAAATGAATTATCTACTCCAGGATTATAAATCCTAGGATTATAAATTATAAATATAAATTATAATTCCAGGATTGTAAATCCTAAGCAGTTACTGAAATGATTGTGTTAATCATGATATTGAAAATGTTAATATGATAATATTGAGTGAAAAAATATAGAATATAAAATAGCTCTAGAATATAAAATGGTTCTTAGACTTCAGCATGTATCATGTTACCTGGAGGGCTTGTTAAGCATAGATTTTTGAGTCTCAACACTAGTTTCTAATTCAGTGGGTCTGGAATGGTGCCCAATAATTTGCATTTCTAGCAAGTTTCTAGGTGATGCCCGTGCTGCTGGCCCCAAGACCATATTTTGAGAACTACTGATCTAAAGGATGGTAAAAATTATGTACAATAAGCAAATAAAATGATATCTGGAAAAAGTATTGAGCAAATAAAAGTATGCCAAGAAAAGGTGTTCAGAATATAGTGTTAATAGTGATTGTCTTTGAGAAATAGAATCATGGCTTATAGATCTCTTCTTTCTACTTTTCTTTGTTTTCCAAATTTTCTTTATGGTCAACTACTAGTTTCAAATGGAAAATAAAAAAGGGCCAAGCAGTTTGAATGTAAGTATAAAAGCAAAATGAAATACAATGAATACACTATAAAGTGAGATACTAATTTCCTCTAAAGAGATGATAATGAAATCTGGAGTTAAGAGGCTAGTTTAAGTGAGTAGTATGTGCTTGACTTTGGTATTACTTAACTACCTCTGCTAGAACTCCCTGATACTAAACTGATTCTTCATCTGACACCTGAAGTCATTGTCTTCTAGAAACTTTTCTTTGCTCTTCTAAAGCAGACCACACAGATGCTGATGACAGCTCAGCCCATATTTTATTTGGTTATTCTTTTTGTTCTTGATGGTTAAAGTTTCCTTGAGAACAGGACTCAGGATGCTGCTTTTTTAACACAACTTTGGCCGGGTATGTGAAGGTGCTTCAATTTCCCGTGTTCAGCTTGAGTATAATTTAAGTTCAACTGTTGGATATTTTCTTTCTTTCTTTTCTTTTTGTTTCATATATATTTGTTTGTTTTCTTTTTTTAAAATGGAAATATAGTTGATTTACAATGTTTTGTTAGTTTTAGGTGTACAGCACTGTGATTCAGTTTTATATACTTTTTCACATTCTTTTCCCTTATAGGTTATTACAAAATATTAAGTATAGTTCCCTGTGCTATACAGTAGGTCCTTGTTGGTTATCTATTTTATATATAGTAGTGTGTATATATTAATCCCAACTCCTAATTTATCCCTCCACTCCTTTCCCCTTTAGTAACCATAACAGAAAGAGACTCACAGGCATAGAAAACAAACTCATGAATATTTTCTTTTTGCCCATTTGGATCCATTACTCTCCATCATTCTGTTTGTTCCAAGAAGTAGACAATTTTGTACCAACAACCTATATATTTATTTTAATATTTGGAGAAAGACCTGCTAAGGATAAACGAGATATAAATTTGAACTCCTATTATCAAAGTTTAGCTAAATTGGAGGTACCCTGAGATAATACCTGGGTTCTCATATATGCAAAGCATGTGATCTACCACTAAAGCTATATCCCCAATTGTAGGTAATTTGAGGCTGCATCAAAAAGCTTGCTTGAGTTCTGGGTTACAGGTGGTTTGACTAGTGAGAAGCACTAAAAGATGGGAGTAGAGTGAGTTCAGTGTATTTTATTCCCCTGACCTCTTTCCTGCTGGACGATGGGTTGGCAGTGGCTGTATTCTTTCGCTGAAGGCCTTAGCTCCTCTAGGTTTTTCTTCTTCTCCAGCTCTACTTCCCTCTAGGGGTTCTGGTTTCTGCTCCCTCCCTTTATCGCTTCAGATGTAGGATACTAGTTGCTCCTTTGCTGCTAGTTTGATGCTGCCTTTACATTTCTTATTGGTTTCCTGTAATCCTATCCGTACCTTGTACATAATCCTTTATTAAACTCTCCTAAAATTATGCCATTTAAGTAGGCCATCTGCTTCCTGCTGGGACCTTTGCCAGTATATGTCTTTTTCATTTTAATTGTCAGGTCTATGGATATATGCTTTCATCTCAAAGAAAATAAGAGGCAGAAGCTCCCCATGGACTAACATGGAATATAAAAGAGCACAGGCTTTAGAGCAAACCATATTGGTTCAAATATGAGTCTTGCTATTTCCTTGCTAAATAGCACAGCAAAGTTACTTAAGAGACTCAATTTTTCCCCTCAAAAATGGGGATTATCATTTCTCATTGAGTTGTTGAAAGAGTTAAGTACGAAAACATGTGTCAAGTATCTACCACTTTGCATGTATATATGTGCTCCCCAAATTTTATTTCCCCTTCCCTCTCTATGCTAAAACAAACCATGCTAATAAAAGAGGGAAGTTGTTTTGTTCTCTCACTGTATCTTTGCATTGTTCTAAGCATCCTCTGCTGCAGCTTCAGTCCCTCCCAAATTTATAAACAATTCTTGCCTTTCTGAATAATGCACTTCTATCTCCCATGCATCTCTGCTGCCTGCGCTATACTAGGGGCCATCTAAGTTCTAGAGACTTAGACCTGCTCTCCTGAGGAGGACCCAGCAACAGACAGGGTTTTGTTGCTAGCTTCTCTCCAAAGACATGATGATCTCCTCTTTGTGAGGAAGCAACACATTGCTTGCTTTCTTAAGCAGGGGGGCATGGACATCTAGAATAGACATCACTCTTACCAATGACCAAGTTCTTTTTCAGTGGGGATGCTACTTCACAATATCCTGATAAAGCATTTGAATATGGCATAGCAGGTCAGAACTTTTTGTGAGACATAGGACCCAGTGATTATGTATTTATGATCTTACTTAGCCTTTGACATAAGACTGTAAGGGTTATGATTTTTCCAGGTGATTAAATTGAGGCTTAGAGATGTTCCATAAATTGTCCCTACTAGAAGGTGGAGGACCTGAGGCAAAACTCAGGTCTATTTCAGATCAGTTTCTGTTCTTCCCAATATTTTACTCCTCTTTTTGAGTGAAATATTTCACCCAAAGACAGTAGAGCTTCAGAGGATCACTGGAATAAGTATCTGTGCTTTTGTGAATGTGTTTGGGGTGCTTGGGGGGTGATATCAGGATCCCTGAGGACCTACAGATAAAAAGTGCAAGATGTGGAAGCAGAGATCCCACCTCTTAACACAAGCAAGCTCTGTGATATTGGGGGAAAAAATTTTGACTGGTCTCCAGCTTT
This sequence comes from Physeter macrocephalus, assembly GCF_002837175.3. Classification (NCBI taxonomy): domain Eukaryota; kingdom Metazoa; phylum Chordata; class Mammalia; order Artiodactyla; family Physeteridae; genus Physeter; species Physeter macrocephalus. The sequence goes on from NC_041229.1 coordinate 50,816,891, forward strand.
CTCATCTGTGAAATGAGATTCTTCCTGATGTCTGCCTGATAGAATTCTTGGCTCATATTAGTAGCCCCAGAGAATTTAATTTTTTTGTTCTGCTTTAGTTCAGGTACCCATTAGCTCTGACCAGTGTTGTTCTTGCAGTCCTCTATTCTAGCTTCTAGTTTAACTTCTATACTTGTTGATGGAGTAATCCTAAAACATCGATCTTATCAACCTAAATACCTGATAAAGAGTCACTTAGTTTGGAGTCAAGCCAAATCCAAATAGAAAAGGAAGCTCTTTTACTCCTAGAATATACAGATAATAGTGACAATGCTTCAAATATTTCTGCAAATATGGACTAATGGTGGTTCAGATGCTCTGCAGACTATTGCCACCATATATTGTGCAATGTAGACTTTCCCTCAAGCCTTGACTAGTTAACAAATAGCAAATCTAATAATGTCTCCATTGTTCAAGCAAGATCACATTCTGGAAGTAGTAAAAATGATTAGATTATATATGTAAGTTAAAGCAAAGAAGAAAAGTGTCTTAGAGAATACATTGGACTTCTAGGCTTGGAGAAGAGTTAAACATTCAAAGTGATTAGAAAAACATGCATTATCATCATTATCATCAACATTATCACAGCTAACTTTTTACTGTTTACTTACAGATAGAAACATATTATTTGATTCTCAAGGAAGAACTGTGAGATAATTACAATGATTACATTTGTGTTATAGAAAAGGAAGTTGACTCCTAGGGATGCTGGAAACTTGTCTAGATTTAATCAACTAGGAAAGCCTATTTGATGTGAACTTTTGTCCTGTTGAACACTTGTGAATATATTTTACACATTTAGGTATGAGTAAACATTCCTAATTTTGTATTGCTTGAGTACTGGGTGAATGGATGAAAGGGGAAAAGAAAGGACAAAATTCTGTGCCCCATGTATAATTTGGTATAAAAGTAAAGTTCACTGTATTAGCAGGATGAAACCACCAAAGATGTTTGCCTAGTGAAAGTGCCATGATCAAAACTGAGTCTCAGGTTCACTGTAGTAGATGGATTTGGGATAAAATAAATAAGAGGCTGGGAAACTGGCTAATAGGCTCTTTTACAACCCAAGGGGAAGGGTTATAAGACAATGATTAAGAGTTTAGCAATAAGAAAAGGGATGAAGAGGTTGGATTCAGGAATGTGACCAAGATAAACTAAACAGAACTTGTTAATATCCTCATGAGGAAGGATAACGATCAGGTTTCAACTTGGATCAATGGTTTATGAGTTTATTAATAAAGACACAGATTTGTCCATCCCATAGGCATTTGCTTTAAAAAAATATCTGCTGGACACATTCACTTTTTTTCAAGTGTAAATGACAAGCTTTATTTTATTTTTTATTGAAGTATAGTGTTAATTTCTGCAAGACACACTCACTTTTATTCATTATGTGGTAACTGGGGTGAAATTTACTCTACCACCTTAAATAAATGTATGAAACAACAGAAGAGGCTGCAGAAGAAGAGAAGGAATAAATATGAAGTGAGCCCCAAGATTGTCTCTCCTTATTTCAGAAGATGAATTTTCAGACTGCAGTGATGTGAGAAAGAACCCAAACAGAACCTGCTGGTCTTAATGAGCAGAGGAGGATTGAACTCTTGAGTCAATGTGTTAATTCAGACCTAAGGTTTCATTTAGGGAATACAGAGAGAGTAATATGGAATAAAGAAAAGCAAAAAAGAAGCTTGTAAGGATAGACTCAAAATGGAGGTATAGATGTGAAGTCAGGATTTCTAAAATATGTGCATTCCTATGTAAATTTATTTATATGTACATATGTATAAGTATGAATGCTTGTACATGTATGTCTGTCTATATATACACAAACATATAGACACATATACATGTAGATAAATATTATATATGTATATGTGTGTATATATATACATTTGTATCTGTGTATATGCATACATATATTTCCTAGCTTTTCTCTATGAAAGGTCCATGAAGTAATGACAGCCAAAATAGCAATAAGCACTTGATGTTCAAGTCATATCCACTAAAACAAACCAAGGCTCCTTGGATAAATGACTGATTCTAATGCTGTGGCAGGGTTGGTAAAAGATAATTTGGGAATGTATTGTTAGTCTAAGAAGAAAGTGCTTAAAAATGAATGGAGATGAGTCAAAAGAACACAGAAATCAATTTGAATGTCTTCCATTGATCAAATCTCAGACAATTTGTGTACCAAAATAATTAAATACCATAATGAAACATAAACCATTAGAAAATAGGAATTTTTGAGCTCATACGAATAATAAAGAGATCAGTATATACATTAGAAAAAGATTGGATGTTTCTTGTTTACATTAGAATGCAGAGTTCCTACTGGTAAATGTAGGGGGAAATTTTGATGCAGGGAAAGTTATTTGCATTGTCTTAAAATATCTCCCCTCAGACTGCTTATTAGTTTTAAGACAAAGTAATTTGTCTAATAATATCTATTAATGACAAAGCCCTGAATACAGAGAAGTGATTTACTGCACAGTACAGTACTGGGTAGGGTCAGCAGAAGGACAGGAGAAACTGTAAGAGCCAAAGATAGTATCAGTTATGCCAACAGCCATATGTATGTTTGTATGTGTGTGCGTGTGTGTGTATATATACACATATATGTATATATATAATTCTATTTATATAAAATTCTGGAATATGCAAACTAAGTGACAGAAAGAAAACTAACAGCTATCTCAGGATGGGGAGTGTGGATAGTTGGGGAGAAATTGGAGAGGAGATTACAAATGTATACAAGGTAACTTTTCATGTGCTTGGATATGTTCATTAACTGGATTGTGGTGATGAGTTAAGGGTACATACATATTTTAAAACTTATCAGACTCTATATTTTTAATATGTGACATTAATATTGTCAGTTATGCATCTATTATTAAAACAAGTGAATAAGACAATTTGGCAATATCTTGTAAAGTGAAGAACTTGGACCTATCATCCAATAATAGCACTTTTTTATATATGACTGCAGAAATTTTTTTCAGACATTGAGGGGAAAAACAGTAACAAGAAAACAAATATCTGGTTTAAAAAATTGGCAAGAATTTTGAAGAGATATTTCATCACAGGAGACATAGGAAGGGCAAATAAAATATTAATTAAAATATGATATTTTAATACCATAAGAACAGCTAAAAAAAAAAGACAACTCCAAATGTTGACATGTTCATAAAGCAATTGATCTCATACTTGCTGGTGAGAATGCAAAAGCGTATGCCCTCTTTGGGAAACAGTTTGGCAGTCCCTTATAGTTAAACATGTACTTATAATATGACCTGGCAATTCCACTCCTAGTTATTTACTGAAGATAAATGAAAATATATCTTAACACAAAGACTTGCATTCAGTTATTCATAGAAACTTTATTTGCAATATCACCAAACTGGACAACAAGCCAAATGTCCATCAAATGGTGAATGGATAAACTAAGTATGGTATATCCATAAATAGAATATTACTTAGAAATAAAGTTGAATGAATTACTGACATAGGCAAGAACATAAATAAATCTTAAAAATTTAATGCCAGACATCAAAAAATGCATTCATATGAAGTTCTAGAAAAGTCAGAACCGTAGATAAAGAAGGGGATCAGGGCTTCCCTGGTGGCGCAGTGGTTGAGAGTCCGCCTGCCAATGCAGGGGACGCGTTTTCGTGCCCCGGTCCGGGAGGATCCC